>NW_028168190.1:41271-89179 GCF_964237585.1 Gallinula chloropus | reverse complement strand
CCAAATCCCCCTCAAATTCCCCCCTCCCCAAATTCCCCCCCAAATTCCCCCCTCCCCAAATTCCCCCCCTAATTTCCCCCTCCCCAAATCCCCCCTCAGTTTTCCCACTCCCCAAATTTCCCTCAAATTTCCCCCTCCCCAATTTCCCCCTCAAATTCCCCCCTCCCCAAATTCCCCTCAATTTCCCCTCCCCAAATCCCCCTCAAATTTCCCCCTCCCCAAATCCCCCCTCAAATTCCCCCCTCCCCAAATCCCCCTAATTTCCCCCTCCCCAAATCCCCCCTAATTTCCCTCTCCCCAAATGCCCTCAAATTCCCCCTTCCCAAATACCCCCTCAAATTCCCCCCTCCCCAAATTCCCCTCAAATTTCCCCCTCCCCAAATCCCTCTCAAATTTCCCCCTCCCCAAATCCCCCCTCAATTTCCCCCCTCCCCAAATTCCCCCCAAATTCCCCCCTAATTTCTCCCCCTCCCCAAATTCCCCTCAATTTCCCCCCTCCCCAAATTCCCCCTCAAATTCCCCCTCCCCAATTTCCCCCTCATTTTTCCCCCTTCCCAAATTCTCCTTCAATTCCCCCCTCCCCAAATTCCCCCCTAATTCCCCCCTCCTCAAATTCCCCCCTCCCCAAATTCCCCCTAATTTCCCCCCTCCCCAAATCCCCCCTCAAAATTCCCCCTCCCCAAATCCCCCCTAATTTCCCCCTCCCCAAATCCCCCCTCCCCAAATCCCCCCTAATTTCCCCCTCCCCAAACTCCCCCCTCCCCAAATCCCCCCTAATTTCCCCCTCCCCAAATCCCCCCTCCCCAAATCCCCCTCTAATTTCCCCCTCCCCAAACTCCCCCCTCCCCATCCCCTTCCCCCCACCCCCTCCCCACTCTCCCCCTCCCCACAAACTCTCCGCTCGCTCCTTTCATTCCTTTATTCACGTAATCTCCCCCCCCCCCCAATTAACAACCCCCCTAATTAACCCCTCCATCAATAACAGGCGTTGGCCAGGTCGGAGAGCACCAGGGAGACGTTGAGGGCGGTGGCTTTACCCGCTGTCTTATCCACCGACTTCTGAGTCAGCTGCAAGGGGATTCGCTCGTGCCCCACCAGGCAGGTGAAGACGTTCCCGGCCGACCAATCCGCTTCGCTCACCGTTAACGAGCTGTAGGTGAAGTAGGTTAACGAAGAGCCGGCTTCCCGCAGCGGCGGGGCCGTGACGTAATCGGCCTCGGGAAGAGGCTCCTCGTTCCGCAGCCATTGGACCAAGAGGTCGGGGGGGTTGAACCCCTTTACCAGGCAAGTGACGGTGGCGGCTTCCTGGGCCGCCAATTGGCCGGCGGGAGGGGGGAAGATGTAGACGGAAGGGGCGCGGGCGTCGCGGGCTGTGGGGGGAGAAAAATTGGGGGTGAGGGGGTGGGGGGACAGAAATCAGCACCCAGAGAAAAAATTTTGGGGGAAAAAGGGGGAATTTAGGAAATTTACAGGGGAAATTGAAAATTTGGGGGGAATTTTCAAAATTTTGGGGGAATTTTCAAAATTTTTGGAGGGATTTTTGGAATTTGGGGGGAAATGTTCAAAATTTTAGGGGGGTTTTAAGAATTCTGGGGGAAATTTTCAAAATTTTAGGGGAATTTTTGGAAATTTGGGGGAAATTTTCAAAATTTTAAGGGGGTTTTAAGAATTTTTGGGGAGTTTTCAGAATTTGGGGGGAATTTTCAAAATTTTAGGGGAATTTTCAGAGTTTTGGGGGAAATTTACAAAATTATAGGGGAGTTTTCAGAATTTTGGGGGTTTTCAGAATTTTGGGGGAATTTCAGAATTTTGGGAAAAAATTACAAATTTTGGGGGAATTTTCAGAGTTTTCTGAGAATTTTTCAGATTTTGGGGGAATTTTACAAAATATTTGAGGGATTTTTGGAATTTTGGGGGAAATGTTCAAAATTTTAGGGGGATTTTAAGAATTCTGGGGAAATTTTCAAAATTTTAAGGGGATTTTAAGAATTTTTGGGGAGTTTTCAGAATTTTGGGGGAATTTCAAAGTTTTAGGGGAATTTTCAGAGTTTTGGGGAAATTTACAAAATTATAGGGGAGTTTTCAGAATTTTGGGGGTTTTCAGAATTTGGGGGAAATTTCAGAATTTTGGGAAAAATTTACAATTTTTTTGGGAATTTTCAGAGTTTTCTGAGAATTTTCAGATTTTTGGGGGAATTTTACAAAATTTAGGGGAATTTTCAGAGTTTTGGGGGAAATTTACAAAATTTGGGGGAATGTTCAAAATTTTGGGGAGTTTTCAGAATTTTTGGGGGAAATTGTCAAAATTTGGGGGAATTTTCAGAATTTTGGGAGAAATTTACAAAATTTTGGGAATTTTTCAGGATTTTGGGGGAATTTTCAGGATTTTGGGGGAAATTTACAAAATTTGGTGGAATTTTCAGAATTTTGGAGTTTTCAGAATTTGGGGATAATTTTTCACAATTTTGGGGGAAGTTTTCAGAATTTTTGGGGGTATATTGATGTTTCTGGCAGAATTGTCAACATTTTTGGGCAATTTCCAACATTTGGAGGGATTTTTGAAGTTGGAAATTTTCAATAGTTTCCAAATTTGGGGAGGAATTTTCAAGATGTTGGGTGAAATTTTCAAAACTCCCCCAAATTTGTTCTAAATAGTCTTTAAATGTTATGTAAGTTTTCTGAATTCCCACCATTTTCCAAATTCCACCATTTTCCCTATTTCCCTTCAAATGTCCCAAATTTCTTCCAAATTTTCCAATTTTCCACAAAAGGTTTTCCAAACTACTCAAATTCTCCCCAAATTTTCTCAATTTCCCAAATTTCCCCTCAAATTTCCCAAATCTCCCAATTTTCCCTTCCCTCCAAATTTCTCATTCTCCCCAAATTTTGCAAATTTTCCAAGTTTTATCTAAAGTTCTTAAATTTCCTCAAAATTTCCCAAATTTTCTCCAAATTCTCTCTAATTTTTCCAAATTTCCTTCAAATTTCCTCCAAATTTCCCAAATTTCCTCCAAATTTCCCAAATTTCCTTCAAATTTCCCCAATTCCCTCTAAATTTTCCTAATTTCCTCCAAATTTCCTCTAAACTTCCCAAATTTCCTCTAAATATCCCAAATGTCCTCCAAATATCCTCTAAATGTCCCCAATTTCCTCCAAACTTCTGAAATTTCCCCAAATTCTCTCTAAAAATTTCCAAATTTCACCCAGATTTTCTGAATTTCTTCTAAATTTCCCAAATTTCTCCCAAATTTCTGAATTTCTTCTAAATTTCCCAAATTTCTCCCAAATTTCCCCAATTTTTCCCCAAATATCCCCCCAAACCCCCCCTTCTCCCCACCCCAACCCTCACCGTTGGTCTTCTGGGTGGTGTCCTCCAGAGGGAAGAGCAGCTCGGGGTGGGTGACCTTACAGGTGTAGAGGCCGCCCTTATCCCATTGGTCGGCCCGGACGGTGGCCACGCCCTCCACCTTGAAGAGGTTGTTGGATTGGATGACGGGGTCGGAGGGGCGGGTGTCCAGCGCCCGCCCGCTCTCGTCCCGCCAGGCGATGCTCAGCCCCTCCACGCTGGGCAGGTTGGTGACCACGCAGGTCAGACGCGCCGATTTGGTGGCGAAGATGCTGCTGAAGGGGGGAGGGGTGGCCTTCACCTTGATGGGCTGCTCCCCCGACGCCGCCATGTCTGCGGGAATGAGCGGCAATTAGCGTTAATTAGCAACGACTGGCACCCAATCGGGGGGATTCAGGGGGAAATTGGGGGGAATTTGACAAGTTTAAGGGGAAATTTGGGGGAAATTAGAGGAATTTGGGGAGAAATTTGGGGAAATTAAAGAATTTGGGGGAAAATTTGGGGAAATTTTAGAATTTGGGGAGAAATTTGAAGGAAATTTTAGAATTTGGGGAGAAATTTGAAAGAAATTAAAGAATTTAGGGGAAAATCTGGGGGAATTAAAGAATTTAGGGGAAAATTTGGGGGAATTGAAGAATTTGGGGAGAAATTTGAAGGAAATTAAAGAATTTTGGGGAAAATTTGGGGATATTTTAGAAATTGGGGAGAAATTTGGGGAAATTAAAGAATTTGGGAAAAAAATGGGGAAATTTGAGAATTTGGTGAGAAATTTGGGGAAATTAGAGAATTTAGGGGAAATTTGGGGAATTGAAAAATTTTGAGGGAATTTGGGGAAATAAAAGAATTTGAGGGAGATTTGGGGAAATTGAAGAATTTTGGGGGAATCTTGGGGGAAAATTTGGGGAAATTGAAGATTTTGGGGAAAATCTGGGTTAATTGAAAAGTTTGGGGGAAATTTGAGGGAAATTTTCCCCCAAATTTTCAAGTTCCCCCCAAAATCTCAAAATATCCACTAAATTGTCTGATTTTCTGGTCTAAATTTTAAAAATTCCCACAATTTCAATATTTTCTCCAAATTTTCCACCAAATTTCCAATTTCCCCCCAAATTGCCAAAGTTCCCCAAACTTTCCAAAATCTTCCTTAAAATTTCTAGCTATCCCCTCCAAATTTTGAAATTTCTTCAAATTTTCAAATTTCCAAAACCTAGTTGTCAATTTTTCATTAAATTTTCAAATTTTCTCTCCAAACTTTGAATTTTTTCCCCAAAGTTTTGATTTTTCTGTCCAAATCTCCAAAATTTGCCTCAAAAATTCCTAATTTTCCTCATTTCCTGAATTGTCCCCTAAATGGTCAGTTCCCCCAAATTTCCAAAATCTTTCTAAAATTTCCAAACTTTCTGAATTCATACATTTCCTTCAAGCTTTCAACTTTCCTCATAGTTTTCAAAATTTATCTCCAAATTTCCAAACTTTTCCTCAAAACTTCCAAATTTTTCTCCAAATCCCCCAAATTGTCCTTAAAATTTTCAAATTCCCTGTAAATTTTCAATTTTTCCCTCCAAATTTTCAAATTGTTCTCCAGAATTTCAAATTTTTCCTCTGATTTTCAAAATTTTCTTCCAAGTTTCCAAATTTCTCTTTAAATTCTCAAAACTTTCCTCCCTATTTTCAGAATTTTCCCCAAAATTTCAAATTTTTCTTCTATTTTTCAAATTTTCCTTCAATTTTTCAAATTTTCCTTCAATTTTTCAAATTTTCTACAAATTTCTCCTAAATTTCCAGAATTTCCCCCAAATTTTCAAACTTCTTTCCAAATTCTCAAATTTTCCCCAAATTTTCAAATTTTTTCTCCAAATTTTCAAAATTTTCCCTGAAATTTCAAATTTTCTGCAAATTTTCAAAATTTCCCTCCAAGTTTCCAAATTTCCCTTTAAATTTTCCAAATTTTCTTTCAACTTTCCAAATTTCCTTTTAAATTTTCCAAATTTCCTCCAAATTTCCAAAATTTCCCCTAAATTTTCAAAATTTCCCCCTGAATTTCAAATTTTTCCTCCAAATTTTCAAAATTTTCACCAAAATTTCCAAATTTCCTCTTAAATTTTTAGAATTTCCCCTCCAAATTCCCAATTCCCCCCCCAAACCTCCCCTAACCCCTTCCCCCACCCCCCCACCTCCTCCCCACCCCCCGGGGACGCCGCCCCCCACTCACATCCGCACTCCACCCCCTTGCTGGTGTTGCGCGTCTCGGCCTCCAGCTGGCAGCTGAACGTGGTCCCCGCGTCCCACTCGGCTTCCGTCACCACCAAGCGGCTCTCGGTGAAGGTCCCGCCGGGCACCGTGACGTCGCCGGGCCCCAGGTTACGGGTCAGGGCGTCGCGGGTGACGTCGGCGCCGTTGCGGTACCAGCGCAAGGGGCGTCCGGCGCCCCCGGCGCGGCACAGGAGGGTGGAGTTCCGGTACGGGCCCTCGAACTCCTCGCGGGACGGCGGGTGCAGGGACAGGGGGGCGGGGACGGGGCGCGAGCCTGGAACGGGAGGAGAGGGGGGGGGTGGGGGGGTGATGATGTCATAGCACGGCGGTGGAGTCTCACCGGGCTGATATCACACCCAGGTGATGATGTCACACCAGGGTGATGATGTCACACCTGGGTGGGGTCTCACCGGGCTGACATCACGCCCAGGTGATGATGTCACACCTGGAGGATGATGATGTCACACCAGGGTGATGATGTCACACCAGGGTGATGATGTCACACCTGGGTGGGGTCTCACCAGCCTGATACCACACCCAGGTGATGATGTCACACCCGGGTGATGATGTCACACCTGGGTGGGGTTTTATCAGGCTGACATCACACCCAGGTGATGATGTCACACCCAGGTGATGATGTCACACCTGGGTTGGGGATGTCACACCTGGGGGGTGATGTCACACCTGGGGGATGATGATGTCACACCCGGGGGATGATGTCACACCTGGGTGGGGGGTGATGTCACACCAGGGTGATGATGTCACACCCGGGGGATGATGTCACACCTGGGTGGGGTCTCACTAGGCTGGTGTCACACCAGGGTGATGATGTCACACCTGGAGGAT
Source organism: Gallinula chloropus (assembly GCF_964237585.1). NCBI lineage: Eukaryota > Metazoa > Chordata > Aves > Gruiformes > Rallidae > Gallinula > Gallinula chloropus. The sequence goes on along the minus strand of NW_028168190.1, from coordinate 82,737 downwards.
GATGTCACACCTGGGTTAGGGATGTCACACCTGGGTTGGGGATGTCACACCAGGGTGATGATGTCACACCTGGGTGGGGTCTCACCAGGCTGATGTCACACCTGGGTGATGATGTCACACCTGGGTGGGGGGTGATGTCACACCAGGGTGATGCTGTCACACCAGGGTGATGATGTCACACCTGGGTGGGGTCTCACTAGGCTGGTGTCACACCCGGGTGACGATGTCACACCCAGGTGATGATGTCACACCTGGGTGGGGACGTCACACTGAGAGGGGGGGAGTGGGGTGAGGGGTGTGACACACCGGGGTTGGGGTCCCACTGGGATGACCTCACACCGGCTGGACGATGACATCCCGTGGGGAGGTGATGACGTCACAGCAGGGTGATGACGTCACAGCAGGGTGATGACGTCATAAGTGGCTTGGGCGGGGGGGAAATCACCAGCATCACATCCCACCCCGGGAGGGGGGGATGACATCCCACTGGGATTGGGGGGGGGGGTGGTGGGGAGGAGTGATGACGTCACAGCAGGGCGCCCCCCGTGATGACGTCACACCCTGGAGGCGCGATGACGTCACTCACCGGGGTTGCTGACCGCCACCGCCTTGGGCTGCCCTTGAGAGTGCCGTGCCCGGCAGTAGAAAGGCTGCCGGCTCTTCCCTTCCTGGGTGGGGAAACTGAGGCTGGAAGAGGCCACGTGACGCCCGCCGCCGGTCCCCACGGCCGGGAACAGCCTCACCGGCGCCCCGGTGATGACGTCAGCGCCGGCCTCGTCGTCGCTCCAGCTCAGCTCCAACGCCGACGGCGTGAAGTCCACGGCCACGCAGCCCACGGTGTAGGTGGAAGGGGTGGAGTCGCCCGACGTGCAGCCCACCAACGGGAACAGGTCCGGGGCGCGAGGGCTCGCTGTGGAAAGGGGGAGAGAAAACCAGTATGGACCAGTATAGACCAGTATAGAGCGTCCTGGACCAGTACGGGCACCTAATGGACCGTAATCAGTTCAATAAGTACAAAACCAGTATGGACCAGTATGGACCAGTATAAACCAGTATGCATTTCAGGCACTCTGTGGCTTATTCTGCAAGTATAGGACCAGTATAGACCAGTCTGGACCAGTATAGACCAGCCCGGACCAGTATGGACACCTAACGGACCGTAATCACTTCGATAAGTACAAAACCAGTATGGACCAGTATGAACCAGTATGCACTCCAGGCATTCTAGAGCTTGTTCTGTAAGAATAGGACCAGTATAGACCAGCCCGGACCAGTATGGACACCTAATGGACCGTAATCACTTCGATAAGTACAAAACCAGTATGGACCAGTATGAACCAGTATGCACTCCAGGCATTCTAGAGCTTGTTCTGTAAGAATAGGACCAGTATAGACCAGCCCGGACCAGTATGGACACCTAATGGACCGTAATCGCTTCGATAAGTGCAAAACCAGTATGGACCAGTATAAACCAGTATGCACTCCAGGCATTCTATAGTTAATTCTGTAAGTATTAGACCAGTATAGACCAGCCTGGACCAGTACGGGCACCTAATGGACCGTAATCACTTCGATAAGTACAAAACCAGTATAGACCAGTATGGACCAGTATAAACCAGTATGCACTCCAGGCACTCTGTGGCTTATTCTGCAAGTATAGGACCAGTATAGACCAGTCCGGACCAGTATGGACACCTAATGGAGTGTAATCACTTGGATAAGTACAAAACCAGTATGGACCAGTATGAACCAGTATGCGCTCCAGGCACTCTATAGCTCATTCTGTAAGTGCAGGACCAGTATGTACCAGTATGGGCCAGTACCAGCCAGTATGGACATCTAATGGACCGTAATCACTTGGATAAGTAGAAAACCAGTATGGACCAGTATGAACCAGTATGCACCCCAGGCACCCTATAGCTCCTTCTGTAGCTGCAGAACCAGTGGGGCCAGAACAGGACCAGTACAGCACCAGTACAGGACCAGTATGGGACCCCCAGCTGCCCTAGAGCTGCTTCTGTAGGACCAGTACAAACCAGTAGGGGACCAGTACCGACCAGTACGAACCAGTACAGGCCCACAGCTGCCCTATAGCTGCTCCTGTAGAACCAGTACAGACCAGTACTGACCAGTACAGGCCCCCAGCTGCCCTATAGCTGCTTCTGTAGGACCAGTACAGACCAGTACCGACCAGTACGAGCCCCCAGCTGCCCTATAGCTGCCTCTGTAGGACCAGTACAGACCAGTATGGGCCAGTACGGCACCAGTACAGGCCGGTACGGGGCCCCCCAGCTGCCCTATAGCTGCCTCTGTAGAACCAGTACAGACCAGTACGGCACCAATACCGACCAGTACGGGTCCGCAGCTGCCCTATAGCTGCTTCTGTAGGACCAGTACAGACCAGTACAGCACCAGTACCGACCAGTACAAACCAGTACAGGCCCCCAGCTGCCCTATAGCTGCTCCTGTAGGACCAGTACAGACCAGTAGGGGACCAGTACCGACCAGTACGAACCAGTACAGGCCCACAGCTGCCCTATAGCTGCTCCTGTAGAACCAGTACAGACCAGTACCGACCAGTACAGGCCCCCAGCTGCCTTATAGCTGCTTCTGTAGGACCAGTACAGACCAGTACCGACCAGTACGAGCCCCCAGCTGCCCTATAGCTGCCTCTGTAGGACCAGTACAGACCAGTATGGGCCAGTACCGACCAGTACAAACCAGTACAGGCCCCCAGCTGCCCTATAGATGCTCCTGTAGGACCAGTACAGACCAGTATGCACCAGTACCGACCAGTATGGGCCCCCAGCCACCCTATAGCTGCTCCTGTAGGACCAGTACGGTACCAGTACCGACCAGTACTGACCCCTAGCTGACCTAAAGCTGCTCCTGTAGAACCAGTACAGACCAGTATGGGCCAGTACAGCACCAGTACCAACCAGTACAGGCCCCCAGCCGCCCTATAGCTGCTTCTGTAGGACCAGTACAGACCAGTATAGGCCAGTACGGCACCAGTACTGACGAGTACGGGCCCCCAGCCGCCCTATAGCTGCCTCTGTAGGACCAGTACAGACCAGTACGGGCCAGTACCCACCAGTACGGCACCAGTACTGACCCCTAGCGGACCTATAGCTGCTCCTGTAGAACCAGTACAGACCAGTATGGGCCAGTACAGCACCAGTACCGACCAGTACAGGCCCCCAGCCGCCCTATAGCTGCTCCTGTAGGACCAGTACAGACCAGTACGGCACCAGTACCGACCAGTACCAGTCCACAGCTGCTCTATAGCTGCTTCTGTAGGACCAGTACAGACCAGTATAGGCCGGTACAGACCAGTATAGGCCAGTACAGACCAGTACAGGCCGGTACGGGCCCCCCAGCTGCCCTATAGCTGCCTCTGTAGAACCAGTACAGACCAGTATGGGCCAGTACGGCACCAGTACAGACCAGTACAGGCCCCCAACCGCCCTATAGCTGCTTCTGTAGGACAGGTACAGACCAGTATAGGCCAGTACAGACCAGTATAGGCTGGTACGGGCCCCCCGGCCACCCTAGAGCTGCCTCTATAGAACCAGTATGGGCCAGTATGGGCCAGTACCGACCAGTACCGAACAGTACAGGCCCCCAGCCGCTCTATAGCTGCTCCTGTAGGACCAGTGTAGACCAGTACGGCACCAGTACTGACCAGTACCAACCAGTACAGGCCGGTACGGAGCCCCCAGCCACCCTATAGCTGCCTCTGTAGAACCAGTACGGGCCAGTATGGGACCAGTACCGACCAGTACAGGCCCCCCAGCTGCCCTATAGCTGCTTCTGTAGGACCAGTATAGACCAGTATGGGCCAGTACGGCACCAGTACCGACCAGTACAGGCAGTACCGACCCCCCAGCGGCCCTATAGCTGCTCCTGTAGAACCAGTACGGGCCAGTACGGCACCAGTACCGACCAGTACGGGCCCCCAGCCGCCCTATAGCTGCACCTGTAGGACCAGTACAGACCAGTACGGCACCAGTACCGACCGGTACAGCACCAGTACGGGCCCCCAGCTGCTCTATAGCTGCCTCTGTAGAACCAGTACGGGCCAGTATGGGCCAGTATGGCACCAGTACCGACCAGTACGGGCCCCCCAGCCGCCCTATAGCTGCTCCTGTAGGACAGGTACAGACCAGTATAGGCCAGTACAGACCAGTACAGGCCCCCAGCCGCCCTATAGCTGCTCCTGTAGGACCAGTATAGACCAGTACCCACCAGTACGGCACCAGTACCGACCAGTACAGGCAGTACCGACCCCCCAGCGGCCCTATAGCTGCTCCTGTAGAACCAGTACGGGCCAGTATGGGACCAGTACCGACCAGTACAGGCCCCCCAGCTGCCCTATAGCTGCTTCTGTAGGACCAGTATAGACCAGTACGGGCCAGTACGGCACCAGTACCGACCAGTACGGGCCCCCAGCTGCTCTATAGCTGCCTCTGTAGAACCAGTACGGGCCAGTATGGGACCAGTATGGCACCAGTACAAACCAGTACAGGCCCCCAGCCTCCCTATAGCTGCTTCTGTAGAACCAGTACGGCACCAGTACGGCACCAGTACCGACCAGTAGGGACCAGTACTGACCCCTAGCTGACCTATAGCTGCTCCTGTAGAACCAGTACAGACCAGTACGGCACCAGTACCGACCAGTACGGGTCCGCAGCTGCCCTATAGCTGCTCCTGTAGGACCAGTATAGACCAGTATGGGCCAGTTGGCACCAGTACCGACCAGTATGGGCCCCCAGCTGCCCTATAGCTGCTTCTGTAGAACCAGTATGGGACCAGTATGGGCCACTACCAACCAGTACTGGACCAGTACAGGCCAGTACCGACCCGCAGCCGCCCTATAGCTGCTTCTGTAGGACCAGTACAGACCAGTATAGGCCAGTACAGACCAGTACGGACCAGTACAGCACCAGTACCGACCAGTAGGGACCAGTACTGACCCCCAGCTGCCCTATAGCTGCTCCTGTAGGACCAGTATGGGCCAGTACCAACCAGTACGGCACCAGTACAGGCCCCCAGCTACCCTATAGCTACATCTGTAGGACCAGTACGGCACCAGTACGGACCAGTAGGGACCAGTACTGACCCATAGCTGCTTCTGTAGAACCAGTACAGACCAGTATGGGCCAGTCCGGCACCAGTACCCACCAGTACGGGCCCCCAGCTGCTCTACAGCTGCTTCTGCAGAACCAGTATAGACCAGTATGGGCCAGTACAGCACCAGTACCGACCAGTACGGGCCCCCAGCCACCCTATAGCTGCCTCTATAGAACCAGTATGGGCCAGTATGCGACCAGTACCCACCAGTACGGCACCAGTACGGGCCCCCAGCCACCCTATAGCTGCTTCTGTAGAACCAGTACAGACCAGTACGGGCCAGTATGGGACCAGTACCGACCAGTACCGGCCCCCAGCCGCCCTATAGCTGCTCCTGTAGGACCAGTACGGGACCAGTACGGACCAGTACCAACCAGTACGGCACCAGTACAGGCCCCCAGCTACCCTATAGCTACATCTGTAGGACCAGTACGGCACCAGTACGGACCAGTAGGGACCAGTACTGACCCATAGCTGCTCCTGTAGAACCAGTACAGACCAGTATGGGCCAGTACGGCACCAGTACCCACCAGTACAGGCCCCCAGCCGCCCTATAGCTGCTCCTGTAGAACCAGTACGGGCCAGTATGGGACCAGTACGGCACCAGTACCCACCAGTATGGGCCCCCAGCCGCCCTATCGCTGCTTCTGTAGAACCAGTACAGACCAGTATGGGCCAGTACGGCACCAGTACAGGCCGGTACGGGTCCCCCAGTCACCCTATAGCTGCCTCTATAGAACCAGTACAGACCAGTACGGCACCAGTACAGGACCAGTATGACCCCCAGCTGCCCTACAGCTGCTCCTGTAGAACCAGTACAGACCAGTATGGGCCAGTACGGCACCAGTACTGACCAGTACGGGCCCCCAGCTGCCCTATAGCTGCTCCTGTAGAACCAGTACAGACCAGTATGGGCCAGTACCAACCAGTACGGCACCAGTACCGACCAGTACAGACCAGTACAGCACCAGTACGGGCCCCCAGCTGCCCTAGAGCTGCTTCTGTAGAACCAGTACAGACCAGTACGGCACCAGTACCAACCAGTACGGGCCCCCAGCTGCCCTATAGCTGCTTCTGTAGGACCAGTACAGACCAGTATGGGCCAGTACGGCACCAGTATTGACCAGTACAGGCCAGTACCGACCCCCAGCTGCCCTATAGCTGCTTCTGTAGGACCAGTACAGACCAGTATGGGCCAGTACGGCACCAGTACCAACCAGTACAGCACCAGTACCGACCAGTACGGGCCCCCAGCTGCTCTACAGCTGCTTCTGTAGAACCAGTATAGACCAGTATGGGCCAGTACGGCACCAGTACCGACCAGTACGGGACCCCAGCCGCCCTATAGCTGCCTCTAGAGAACCAGTACGGGACCAGTACGGGCCAGTACCAACCAGTACGGCACCAGTACCCACCAGTACAGGCCCCCAGCCGCCCTATAGCTGCTTCTGTAGAACCAGTACAGACCAGTATGGGCCAGTACGGCACCATTACCGACCACTACAGGCCCCCAGCTGCCCTATAGCTGCCTCTGTAGGACCAGTACCGACCAGTACGGCACCAGTACTGACCAGTAGGGACCAGTACGGGCCAGTACGGCACCAGTACTGACCAGTATGGACCAGTACAGCCCAGTAAGGGACCAGTACCCACCAGTACTGGACCAGTGCAGCCCAGTACGGACCAGTACCCGCTGCCCCATGCCAGTACAGCCCCATTAAGCCAATTAATCCCTTAATCAGCCTAATTAACCCCTTAATCAGCCTAATTAACCCCTTAATCAGTCTAATTAGCCCATTAATTAAGCCAATTAACCAAGTAATTCATTAATTAGCCCCTTAATTAAGCTGCCCAGGCGTTAAACCCCTTCATTAATTAACCTCCTAATTAACTCTTAATTAGCAGCCCGCTAATTAACCAGTTAATTAACAAGGCTCAGGGATAATTAGGGATAATCAAAGGCAATTAAAGGCAATTAAAGGCGATTCAGGGTAATTAAAGGTTAATTAAGGGTAATTAAGCTCAAAGGAGACTAATTAGGGTTAATTAAAGCCAATTAAGCTCACTCAACGCTAAGTACAGCCAATTAATTACTGATATTAGGGGTAATTAAGCACAATTAACGCTAATGAAAGCCAATTAACTCTAATCAAAGCCAATTAATTAACCAAACTAGAAGTAATTAATGCCAATTAAGGTTGATTATCGCTAATGAAAGCCAATTAAAGCCAATTAATGGCAATTAATTAATGATATTAGAGCTAATTAAACCAAATTAAAGTCGATGAAAGGTAATTAAAGCCCAGTAATTAACGATATTGGACTAATTAAAGCCAATTAAGGTGAAATAACCCAAATAAAGCCAATTGAAGTTAATTAATTACTGATATCAGGGGTAATTAAGGCCAATTAAGGTGAATGAAGGGCAATTAAAGCCAATTAATCAACGGCAATTAAAGACAGGAGGAGTAATTAAGGAGATTCAGGACAATCGGAGGTAATTAAAGCCAATTAGAAGCTAATTAAAGTCAATTAATTAAGGGCTAATAAGGAGAAGTTGCAGAATTTCGAATTTTGAGAATTTTGAAATTTGAAATTTCAAATTTGACAAATCTGAAGAATTGAAAATTTTGGACAAATTTGTGGATATTAAAAAAATTTCAAATTTTGAAAAATTTTGGGGAATTCAGAGAATTTGAAATTCGAAGAATTTGAAATTTGAAGAATTTGACTTTTAGAAAATTTCAAAATTGTCAAATTTGGAGAATTCAGAATTCCTGTAATTCCCACAATTAAATAATTTGGGGGAATTGAAAGAATTTTGAATGTGAAGAATTTAAAATTTCTCAAATTTGGAGAATTTGGAGAATTGAGAATTGAAATTCTTTGAAATTCTGAGAAATTAAAATTGAGAGAATTTAAAATTTGGAACATTAGAATTTGGAGAATTTAGAGAATTTCATATTTGGAGAACTTAGAGAATTTCTAATGTGGGAAATTTGAAATTTGGAGAATTCATTCTTTTGAGAAATAAAATTTCAAAAATTCAAATTTAAACTGAAATTTAAAACTTAAATTTTAAACTGGATCATAAAACTGAAATTTTAAATTGAAATGGAAACATGAGTTGAAATTTGAAGTTGAATGTGAAATTTGAGTTGAAATTCTAAATTGAAATTTGAAAATTGGAAATTTTAAATTGAAAATCTGTGAGGATTAAAATTTACCGGTTAAATTGAGATATTGGAATTTCAAATAAAAAATTTCGGTTCAAAATTTCAAATTAAAAATAAAATTGACATTTCAATTAAAATTTGAAATTTAAAATTTGAAATTTAAAAATTTGGAGGAAAACTTGAAATTTTTATAATGAAAAATTTTTCATTTCAAAACTTTAATTTGAAATTTGAAACTTGTAGATTAAAATGGACAATTTGGAAAGGGAGAATTAGGTGGAAAGTTTGAAAATTGAAATTGAGAATTCTAAATTTCTAAATTGAAATTTGAAAAATAAACCTAAAATTTGAAATTGTAATTTTTGAATTTGAGGCAGAAAAAGAGACTGAGGAAAATGGGGCATTGAAATTTGAAATTCATAATTCAAGGGGAATGAAATGAAAATTTGAAAGATGAAATTTGCGGTGGAAATTTGCAACTTCAATTTGAAATTTGAAAATTTGGGAAGAAAATTCGCTTGAAATCCAAATTGGTCCATTTTGGGGGGCGATTTGCCTGTTGTTTATCACCTCAGAACCCCCAAATCTCTTCGTTTCCCCCCGAAACGGTTTCAAGTCGCTTAAAAAAAGCCCCAAATTTTCACAGATTTCAATAAATTTCGAAGCAAATTGAGGAAATTTCCCTATTTCCCCCCCAAAAAGGGGAATTGGGCTGAAAAACAACCCCCGACTTCCCCTTTTCTTGTTGTTTTGGAAAGTGAAAGTCTATTTTGGGGTGTTTTCGGGGGGGGACACAACCCCCCGCGAGGGGCGCAGGTGGCGCCTTGGCGGCCATCTTGGATTTTAGGGGAAATTTAATCGATTTAAAAATTGATTAATTAATTAATTGGTTGGGTCAATTAAAGATTTGGAAGCTACAAATTGGGTCAAATTTCAACATTTCCACCTTCATATTTCAAAAGATATTTAAAAATTCCCCCAGAATTTCTAAATTTCAAAATTTCAATTTTCAATTTAATTATTTTTAATGATTATTATTAATTAATAATTCGAATTTTAACTCTATTAATCCCTAAAATTCTAATATTTTTTGATACTTTTATTCTCCTAATTTTTTAATTTTCAAATTTTGAAATTTCCTCTTGTGTAATTTTTAATTTCTTGTTTACCCCAAAATTTTTCAATTTCAACAAATTTTTAATTTCTCTATAACCTCCAATTTCTATAATTAATTAATGTCTTAATTCCCCCTTTTCTGATTATTTTTCTATTTCTCTCTATTTTCTTCATTTTCCCCTTAAATTTTTCTTAGATTTTTACAAAATTTATCTAAATTTCTGAAAAATCTCTCAAAATTTCACCAAATTTCTCAATTTTTCACAATTTTTCACGATTTCCCTTCATTCTCCCCAATTTCTCTCATAATTTTCTCTCGATTTCCCAATTTCTCACGATTTTCTCTATTTTTCTTACATTATCTCAATATTTTCTCAATCTCAGAATTTTCTCAAACATTTTCTGAATTTTTCACTTTTTCTTTAATTTTTCAAATTTCTCTATTTTTTCTAATTTTTATTAATTTTTCCTATTTTTCTTAATTAGTCTTTTTCTCAAATTTTTCTAATCTTTAAATTTTCTCATTTTTTATTCATTTTTTTCTAATTTTTCTTAGAGATTTCTAATTTTTCTCTATTTTTTCTAATTTCTCTTCAATTTTTCTAATTTTTCTTCAATTTTCTCTTTTCCTCCATTTTTTCTAATTATTTTTCAAATTTTCTCAATTCCTCTTCAATTTTCCTCAATTTCTTTTAAAAATTTCTAATTAGTCTCAAATTTTTCTCTATTTTTCCAATTTTCTCATAAAATTTCATCTATTTCTCTGAAATTTATTCAATTCCTCTCTAATAGTCAAATTTGCTCAAAATTTCTTTAATATTTCCTCTATTTTTCTCCATTTCTCAAAATTTTCTTTATTCTAACAATTTCTTAATCTCAATTTTTCTTCATTTTTTATTATTTTAATTTGATTTTTCTTCAAATTTTCCCAATTTTTCTCTATTTTCTCACAATTTTTCTCTGTCTTTCTTGTCTTTCCATTTTTCTCAAATTTTCTCAAATATTGTCAAATTCTCTCAAATTTTCTCAAATATTGTCAAATTGTCTCAAATTTTCTGAAATTCTTCAATTTTCTTTTTTTTCTCTAATTTTCTTCAGTTTTATAATTTTTCTCAATTTCTCTCAAAAATTCTGCTAAAACTTCTCATTTTCCCTCAAATTTTCTATTTATCTCAATTTTTAACCTAAAATTTCACAGAAATTTCATCAAATTTTCTCAATTTTCCTTCTTTTCCCCTGAATTTTCTCAATTTCTCTCAAATTTTCTCAAATTTTCTCTGAATTTTCTAAATTTGTCTCCAATTTTCACAATTTTTCTTCATTTTTTCTCAATTTTGATGAATTTTTCTCAATTTATCTTCAATTTTTCTTATTTTTCTTCAAATTTTCTCAATTTTCTTTATTTTCTCCTATATTGAGAAATTCTGAGATATCAGAAGGGGGAAAATTCTCCAGATTAATAAAATTTACCCCAAGAAGCCCCAAATTTCCTCAAATCCCGGCATGAAATTTCAAATTTTGTTATTAATCAAATCATTCTAATTCTTTGGGAGGAAATTTCACAGTAATCGGGAGTTTTAGGTCAAATTCAGACATTTCAGGGGGTAAATTTCTCCTGTGATTAATTAATAATTTAATAAATGTCTAATTGTCTCAACTCTCAATTCTATTAAGTCCTAATTTTATCAATTCCTGATTTCATTAATTTCCAATTTCATCAATTTCTGATATTTTTACTTTTCAATGTCATTAATTTCTCCTTAATTTCCCTTTAATTTCCCATTAATTTTGCTTTAATAAATCTTTAATTTCCCCTTTATTTCCTCTTTAATTTCTCCCTAATTAATCTTTAATTTCCCCTTAATTTTACCTCAATTTCCCCTTAATTTTGCCCCATTTTCTTCTTAATTAATTTTCTTATTTCTAAACCTATCAAATTCTCCAATTCCTCTCAAAAATCAGAATTAAACCCCTTAATTTCAATTAAAATCCTTTAAATTTTCTCTTAAATCAGATTTTTAACCAATTTTTCCCTATTTTTAAATTTCTAACACTCAATTTTTACGTCTCCAACCACCAAACACATCAAAATCCTCCAAAAATTCATTTATCTGCCTATTTTTGCCCTAAAAATCTGATTTTTTGGACCAAATTTCCACCAAAATATTAAAATTGAATATTTTTATCTCTTAAAAATCCAATTTTTTAAAAATTTCAATTTAGAAAATAAAAATAATTAATTTAAAATCTTAATTTTTACCATATTTTCAGGAAAAAATTCAATTTAAATTTTTTTAAGTCAAATTGACGGGAAAGGGGGAAAATTATTTTCAAAAATTACTAATTCTACCTGACCCAAATCTTCCAAAATTCAAAATTTCCAATTTTTCCCCCAAATTTCAACAATTTCCTCATCCAATTTTTTCAATTTTCTGCCATCAAGTCCCCTACAGATTATTTTCCACCTCAAAAAAACTCTTTAAAAGTCAATTTTTGGCCAATTTCCTTCTCCAAATTTCAAATTTTCCCTCAAAAAATCAAATTAATTCGCCAAAATTTTCAATTTTGCCCTAAAAATGTCTCCAAAATCTCCAAATTTCTCTTTTTCAACCATTAAATCGCCTCAGGGTGATATTTTTGGGGGGCAAATCACCCAAACACCCTAAAAATAGACATTTTTGTCCCCGCCCTAATTAAAACGCCCTAAAATTTGCCCAAAATTCCCCAAATTCTCCCCAAAATTTCCAATTTTTCACCTCAAAATGGGACATTTTCCCCCTCCAAAAACCCCACATTTTGACCCAACGACGGCCTCGAGGGTGGAATTTTGGGGGGGTGGTCGACCCTCGTCCCCTCCCCCACCCGCCCCCGCCCCGGGAAGGCGAAATTTTGGGGTGAAAAAGGCCAAAATTTGTCCCGACGAGATGAGGGTGATGAGGACTTACCGGAGGTGACGGTGACGACGGTCCCGGAGCCCCACGCATCAATACCACCAGGATAACCACGGTGAGTCACACCCGGGGAGGCACCGTACAAAAACCTCCCCTCCCCCATTTTTGGGCTTAAAACCCCAAATTTTGAGCAAAAAAGTAAAAAAAATCCCCCCAAATCAAAATTTTTCAAAATTCTTTTGAATTTTTCAGATTTCTTTCAAAATTTTTGAAATTCTTTGAAATTTTTGTGGGTTTTTTGAGGGTTTGTGGTGGGAATTGGGGTTTTTGGGGTCCTTTTTGGGGAGAAAAGTGGAGGATTTGGGCAAAAATTGGGTGGAAAAGGGTGGGAAAAGGGGAAAATCAACAAAAATGGTGAAAAATTCACCAAAATTGGTGAAAATTGGGGGGGAAAGGGATGAAAAAAGGCAGATTTGAGGTCATTGGGGTGAGGGGGGAGTGTAGGGGGGGAAATGCCCTAAAATGGTCAAAATTTGGGGAGAAATTGGGCAAAAAGAGGTAATAAAAGATGATTTTTGGGGTGAAAATACTGATTTTTGGCAGTAAAAGGTCAAATTTGGGGGGGAAATGACATAAATGGTAAAAGAATGTGAAGATTTAGGTGGAAAGGAAGCAAAAGTGGGAGAAGAGTTGAAATATTTGGTGAAAAATGGGTTTAAAGAGGGAAATTCCCCAATTTTGGGTCCAAAATGGTGATTTTAGGCTGAAAAATGCCCATATTTATGGCAAAAAAGGGTGATTTGGGGCAAAAAGTGACAATTTTAGGCACAGAAAGGCCAAATTTGGGGGGAAATGTGGCATAAATGGTTAAAAAAGTGGAGATTTGGGGCAAAATGGGGCAAAAGTGGGAGAAGAGTTGGAATATTTGGTGAAAAATGGGTATAAAGAGGGAAAATCACCAATTTTTGGTCAAAAATGGTGATTTTTGGCCCCAAAAGTCTATTTTTTGGGGCAAAAAATGAGAGAAATGGTGAAAGAATGTGAAGATGTGGGGTGAAATGGGGCAAAAGTGGGAAAAGGGTTGAAATATTTGGGTGAAAAATGGGTATAAAGTGGAAAATTGCCCAATTCTGGGTGCAAAAAAGACCAGAATTGGGTCAAAACCATAAATAAATGGGGGAAAACCACCCAAAATTGGGGAGGAACTGGGGGGAAAGAGGAAGCTCTGGGTTTTTGTCACCACCTGTGTCACCGTGAGCAGTACCCCAACTACCAGCAGCACCACGGTGACACAGGGAGGGACAAAATCCCCCCTCAGCTGGTGCAGCCACCTCACCCAGCAGATTTGGGTCAAAATTGGGTGAAAAAACCCCAAAACTACTCAGATTTGGGCAAAAATTGGTCCAAGGAGCCAAAGGAAACCCAAATTTGGGTCAAAATTGAGAAGGAGAGCCACAGGAAGACCAGATTTGGGTCAAAATTGACCTAAGGAAGCAAAAGAACTCAAGATTTGGGTCAAAATTAGCCAAGAAAGAACAAAGTCCCTCAAGATTTGGGTGAAAATTGGCCCAAGGAGCCAAAGGAAGAGCAGATTTGGGGCCAAATTGGCCAAGAAAAGCCAAAGTTAGTCAAGATTTGGGTGTAAATTGGCTCAAGGAGCCAAAGGAACCCAAGATTTGGGTCAAAATTGGCCAAGAAAAGCCAAAGTAACTCAAGATTTGGGTCAATATTGGCCCAAGAGACCAAATCAAGACCAGAATTGGGTCAAAATTGGCTGGTAGACTTAAAACTTGATGAGAATTGGGTCAAAATTAGGTCAAGGAATGAAAGGAACCCCAGATTTGGGTCAAAATTGGCCAAGAAAAGCCAAAGTAACTCAAGATTTGGGTGTAAATTGGCTCAAGGAACCAAAGGAACCCCAGATTTGGGTCCAAATTGGCCCAAGAAACCCCAGATTTGGGTCATAATGGAGAAGAAGAAGCCAAAGGAAGAGCAGAAAGAGGAAGAGGCACCAACCCAGGGGTTGGTCCCCTGGGAAAGGGCCCCTCTGAGCCAGGGAGGAAGAGGAGCTGAGGTCACAGTGGGGTTCTTGTCACCTCCTGTGTCACCGTGATAGAAATTACCCCAAGTAGCAGCAGCAGCAGCACAGTGACACAGGGTGGGACAAAATCCCCCCTCTGTGGAGCCACCTCCCCTCACCTGGCAGATTTGGGTCCAAATTGGCCAAGAAAAGCCAAAATCCTTCAAGATTGGGGTCAAAAGTGGATCAAGGAACCAAAGAAACCCAAGATTTGGGTCAAAATTGGGCCAAGGAACCACAGAAACCCCAGGTTGGGGCCAAAATTGGCCAAGAAAAGCCAAAGTCCTTCAAGATTTGGGTCAAAATTGTGCCAAGGAACCAAAGGAACCCAAGATTTGGGTCCAAAATGGCCAGGAAAAGCCAAATTCCTTCAGGATTTGGGCCAAAAATGGCTCAAGGAACCAAAGGAACCCAAGATTTGGGTCCAAATTGGCCAAGAAAAGCCAAAGTTAGTCAAGATTTGGGCCAAAATTGGGCCAAGGAACCACAGAAAACCCAGGTTGAGGTCAAAATTGGCCAAGAAAAGCCAAAGTCCTTCAAGATTGGGGTCAAAATTGTGCCAAGGAACCAAAGGAAGACCAGGTTTGGGTCCAAATTGGCCCAAAGAACCAAAGTGGGACCAGATTTGGGTGCAAATTGGCCATGAGAAACCCAACTTAGTCAAGATTGGGGTGAAAATTGGGCCAAGGAACTAAAAGAACCTCAGATTTGGGTCAAAATTGAGAAGAAGAGCCAAAAGAACACCAGATTTGGGTCAAAATTGGCCAAGAAAAGCCAAAGTTACTCAAAATTTGGGTCAAAATTGGGTGAAGGAACCAAAGGAACCCCAGATTTGGGTCAAAATTGAGGAGGAGAGCCACAGGAAGAGCAGATTTGGGTCCAAATTGACCCAAGGAGCCCAAAAATGACCAGATTTGGGTCATAATGGAGAAGAAAAAGCCAAAGGAAGAGCAGAAAGAGGAAGAGGCACCAACCAGGGGTTGGGCCCCTGGGAGAGGCCCCTCTGAGCCCGGGGGGAAGAGGAGCTGAGGTCACAGTGGGGTTCTTGTCACCTCCTGTGTCACTGTGCCAGCTACTAACCCAACCAGCACCAGCTAGAGTACCACAGTGACACAGGGTGGGACAAAATCCCCCCTCTGTTTGTGGAGCCACCTCCCCTCACCCGGCAGATTTGGGTCCAAACTGGCCAAGAAAAGCCAAAGTTACTCAAGATTGGGGTGAAAATTGGGCCAAGGAGCCCAAGGAACCCAAGATTTGGGTCAACATTGGCCAAGAAAGACCAAAATCCCTCAAGATTGAGGTCAAAATTGGGTCAAGAAACCAAAGGAACCCCAAATTTGGGTCAAAATTGGCCAAGAAAGACCAAAATCCCTCAAGACTGAGGTCAAAATTGGGTCAAGACACCAAAGGAACCCCAGATTTGGGTCCAAATTGGCCAAGAAAGACCAAAATCCCTCAAGACTGAGGTCAAAATTGGGTCAAGAAACCAAAGGAACCCCAAATTTGGGTCAAAATCAGCCAGTAGACCCAAATCTTGAGGAGATTTGGGTCCACATTGGGCCAAGGAACCAAAGGAACCAAAGATTGGGGTCAACATTGTCCTCAAACCCCAAAGTTTGTCAAGATTTGGGTCAAAATTGGTCCAAAGAACCACAGAAAACCCAGATTTGGGGTCCACATTGGCCAGTAGACCCAAAGTTTGAGGAGATTTGGGTCTAAATTGGGTCAGGGGAGCAAAGAAACCCAAGATTTGGGTCAAAATTGCTCAGTAGACCCAAAGTTTGAGGAGATTTGGGTCTAAATTGGGTCAAGGAAGCAAAGGAACTCCAGATTTGGGTCCTGATGGGCTGGTGGACCCAAAGCTTGGTGAGATCTGGGTCCAAATGGGCCCAAGGAGCCCAAAAAATGACCAGATTTGGGTCATAATGGAGAAGAAGAAGCCAAAGGAAGAGCAGAAAGAGGAAGAGGCACCAACCAGGGGTTGGTCCCCTGGGAGAGGCTCCCTCCCTGAGCCCAGGGGGAAGAGGAGCTGAGGTCACAGTGGGGTTTTTGTCACCTCCTGTGTCACTGTGAGTAGCACCACAACAACCAGTAGCACAGTGACACAGGCTGGGACAAAATCCCACCCCCTGGAGAAGGTCCCAGCAGATCTCACCCAAAAAAGGGCCAGATTGGGTCAAGATTGGCCAAGAAAAGCCAAAGTCCTTCAAGATTGGGGTGAAAATTGGCCCAAGGAGCCCAAGAAGGTCAAGATTTGGGTCAAAAGGGGCAAGAAGAAGCCAAAGGAAGAGCAGTTGGGTGGTAGACCAAGAGGAGATCTGGGTCCAGATTGGCCCAAGGAGCCCAAAAAATGACACATTTGGGTCCAATTTGGCCAGAAAACCCCAAAGTTCTCCAAGATCTGGGTCAAAATTGTCCCAAGGAGCCCAAGAAGGTCAAGATTTGGGTCAAAAGGGGCAAGAAGAAGCCAAAGAAAGAGCAGATTTAGGGCAAGGTTGGGTGGTAGACCCAAAGCTTGAGGAGATCTGGGTCAAGATTGGCCCAAGGAGCCCAAAAAATGACCAAATTTGGATCAAATTTGGCTAGAAAACCCCAAAGTTCTCCAAGATCTGGGTCCAAATTGGCCCAAGGAGCCCAAGAAGGTCAAGATTTGGGTCAAAAGGGGCAAGAAGAAACCAAAGGAAGAGCAGATTTAGGTCAAGGTTGGGTGGTAGACCCAAAGCTTGAGGAGATCTGGGTCCAGATTGGCTCAAGGAGCCCAAAAATGACCCAATTTGGGTCCAAATTGACCCAAGGAGCCAAAGTAGGACCAGATTTGGGTCATTATGGACCCAAGGAGCCAAAGTAGGGCCAGATATGGGTCATAGTTGGTCAAGAAAGGCCAAGACCCTCAAGATTTGGGGAGAAATTAGGTCAAGGAACCAAAGGAACCCAAGATTTGGGTGATAATGGACCAGAAGAAGCCAAAGGAAGAGCAGATTTGGGTCAAGATTGGGTGGTAGACCCAAAGCTTGAGGAGATCTGGGTCCAAATGGACCCAAGGAGCCCCAAAAATGACCAGATTTGGGTCAAAAGGGTCAAGAAGAAGCCAAAGAAAGAGGAGATTTGGGTCAAGGTTGGGTGGTAGACTCAAAGCTTGGTGAGATCTGGGTCCAGATTGACCCAAGGAGCCCAAAAAATGACCAGATTTGGGTCCTAATGGAGAAGAAGAAGCCAAAGGAAGAGCAGAAAGAGGAAGAGGGACCAAGTGGGGGGTGGTCCCCTGGGAGAGGCCCCCCCCTGAGCCCAGGGGGAAGAGGAGCTGAGGTCACAGTGGGGTTCTTGTCACCTCCTGTGTCACTGTGTGGAAGAGGAGCAATCCAACCAACAACAACAGCTCCAGGACCACGGTGACACAGGGAGGGACAAAATCCCACCCCAGGGATGGTCCCTCCACTCATGGTCTTGGGTGGCCATCAAGGGGTCTTGGGTGCTCTACAAGGGGTCTTGGGTGCCCTACAAAGGGTCTTGAGTGGTCTACAAGGGGTCTTGGGTGCCCATCAAGGGGTCTTGGGTGCTCTACAAAGGGTGTTGGGTGCCCATAAAGGGTCTTGGGTGCTCTACAAAGGGTCTTGAGTGGTCTACACAGGGTTTTGGGTGCCCATCAAGGGTCTTGAGTGGTCTACACAGGGTCTTGTGTGCCCTACACAGGGTTTTGGGTGTCCATGAAGGGTCTTGGGTGCACCTCAAGGGGTCTTGGGTGCCCATCAAGGGTCTTGGGTGCTCTACAAAGGGTCTTGGGTGCTTTACAAGGGGTCTTGTGTGGTCTACAAAGGGTCTTGGGTGGTCTACAAGGGGTCTTGGGTGTCCATAAAGGGGTCTTGGGTGCTCTACAAAGGGTCTTGGGTGCCCATCAAGGGTCTTGGGTGCTCTACAAAGGGTCTTGAGTGGTCTACACAGGGTTTTGGGTGCCCATCAAGGGTCTTGAGTGGTCTACACAGGGTCTTGTGTGCCCTACACAGGGTTTTGGGTGTCCATGAAGGGTCTTGGGTGCACCTCAAGGGGTCTTGGGTGCCCATCAAGGGTCTTGGGTGCCCATCAAGGGTCTTGGGTGGTCTACAAAGGGTCTTGAGTAGTCTACACAGGGTTTTGGGTGCCCATCAATGGGTCTTGGGTGCTCTACAAGGGTTCTTGGGTGCTCTACAAAGGGTCTTGGGTGCTTGCAAAGGGTCTTGGGTGCTCTACAAGGGGTCTTGGGTGCTTTATAAAGGGTCTTGGGTGCCCATTAAGGGGTCTTGGGTGCTTCTCAAAGTGTTCAGACTCCATGAAAACGGACTCGGGTTGTTTTTTGGGGTGGTTTGGTTGTTTCTTGGGGTCCTTGAGTTGATTTTGGGGTCGTTGGGGTTGTTTTGGGGGTCCTTGAGTTGATTTTGGGGTCCTTGGCTTCTTCTTGAGATGGTTGAGCTGGTTTTTGGGGTCCTTGGGTTGGGTTTTGGGTGTCATTGAGTTGATTTTGGGGTCCTTGGTGTTATTTTTCGGGTCCTTGGGTTCTTCTTGAGATGGTTGAGTTGGGTTTTGGGGTCTTTGAGTTGGTTTTTGGGGTCTTTGGGGTTGATTTTGGGTTCCTTGGGGTTGTTTTTGGGTTCCTTGGGGTTGATTTTTGGGGTCCTTGGGTTCTTCTTGATATGGTTGAGTTGGTTTTCGGGGTCCTTGAGTTGATTTTAGGGTCCTTGGGTTGGTTTTTGGGTTCCTTGGGGTTGATTTTGGGTTCCTTAGGGTTGATTTTGGGGTCCTTGAGTTGATTTTGGGGTCCTTGGGGTTGATTTTGGCATCTTTGGGGTTGATTTTGGGGTCCTTGGGGTTGATTTTGGGGTCCTTGAGTTGATTTTGGCGTCTTTGGTGTTGATTTTGGGGTCCTTGGATTGGTGTTTGGGGTCCTTAGGTTGGGTTTTTGGGTTCCTTGGGGTTGATTTTGGGGTTCTTGAGTTGATTTCGGGTGTCATGAGTTGATATTGGGGTCCTTGTGGTTGATTTTGGCATCTTTGAGGTTGATTTTGGGGTCCTTTAGTTGATTTTGGGTTCCTTGGGGTTGATTTTGGGGTCCTTGGGTTGATTTTGAGTTCCTTGGCGTTGATTTTGGGGTCCTTGGGTTGATTTTGGGTTCCTTGGGGTTGATTCTGGGGTCCTTGAGTTGATTTTGGGTTCCTTTGGGTTGATTTTGGGGTCCTTGACTTGATTTTGGGTTCATTGGTGTTGATTTTAGGGTCCTTGGGTTGATTTTGGGTTCCTTGGGGTTGATTTTGGGTTCCTTGACTTGATTTTGAGTTCCTTGGCGTTGATTTTGGGGTCCTTGAGTTGATTTTGGGGTCTTTGGGGTTGATTTTGGGGTCTTTGGGGTTGATTTTGGGGTCCTTGAGTTGATTTTAGGGTCCTTGGGTTGTTTTTTGTGGTTCTTGGGTTGATATTGGGGCCCTTGGGGTCGATTTTGGGTTCCTTGGGGTTGATTTTGGGTTCCTTGACTTGATTTTGAGTTCCTTGGCGTTGATTTTGGGGTCCTTGAGTTGATTTTGGGGTCTTTGGGGTTGATTTTGGGGTCTTTGGGGTTGATTTTGGGGTCCTTGAGTTGATTTTAGGGTCCTTGGGTTGTTTTTTGTGGTTCTTGGGTTGATATTGGGGCCCTTGGGGTCGATTTTGGGTTCCTTGGGGTTGATTTTGGAGTCCTTGGGGTTGATTTTGGGGTCCTTGACTTGATTTTAGGGTCCTTGGGGTTGATTTTGGAGTCCTTGAGTTGGTTTTGGGGGTCTTTGGGGTTGATTTTGGGGTCCTTGACTTGATTTTGGGTTCCTTGGGGTTGATTTCGGGGTCTTTGGGGTATATTTTGGGTTCCTTGAGTTGATTTTGGGTTCCTTGGGGCTCAATTCTGCGCTCCTCACCTTCCTCTCCAGATGCTCCAGCCGCGTCTCACTTGGTCGCCCATCCCCATCCCACCCCCACCCTCCTCTTCTTCCTTCCCCCTCCCCCCACTTCCCATCCCCCCCCCCTTTTTTTCCCCAAGGGGGGGGTGATAGGAAGGGGGAGTTGGGGGTTGGGGGGGGTGTCTCTTCTTGCCCACCCCCCTAATCCCCCCCTCCTCACCGTGCCCACCAGCTCGGGCGCAATAATAAGTGGCCGCGTCCCCTTCGCCGAGCCCGTGGATCTCCAAGCGCACCCCCCCTTTCTCCTCATCCCTGAAGACCCCCGAGCGGCCCCTCAACGCCGGCGCGTAGGTGGCGCCGCCATCTTGATCCAAGCCGGCTACGTATTCCAAGCTCTTCCCTATTGGTTGGCGGGTCCAACCGACGTTGGAGTTGACCAATGAGAAGCCAGAGCCCTTGCAGAGGAGGCGCAGGGACCCCCCGGGTGTCTGGAGACCCCCTCCGGACTCCACCAGCGTCACGGCCGCCCGCAGCCCTGGGGAAGGAGGAAGGAGACCAGTGAGTTGCCCGCTCCCACCATCATCATCCTCATCATCCTCCTCCTCACCCCATCCCCGCCGCCCCCTCGTTACCTGGGAGGGCGACGAGGAAGAGGAGGAGGGTGGAAGCCCAGTGGGTGCCCATGGTGGGGATGATGATGAGGGTGGGGGGTGATGGATCCAGGACGAGGCCGAAGGGGCTTTTATAGGGCGATGGGAGGGGGGGATTTGCATAAAAGGGGGCGGGGATAAGTCAAAGCGAGGCTGGGGAACCCGTAATCCCCCCCCCCATCCCCCCCCCCCCCCCCGGCTCCCCATCCCCCCCCCTAATCCCTCAGGGGGTCAATTAGTGTGATTAGGTAATTAGCCCTGGGGAAAAGTGGGGAGGATGGTTAATTAATTAGTGGAAGGAGTAAGGGGGACGCGGGGAGGTCGATTCATTAGTTAATGAGTTAATTAGTTGGTGGCGCGGCGGATGAGGGTTAATTAATCAATGAGTTGATTAAGGTTGGGGAGGTTAATTAATTAATTAATTAATTGGCGGGTTAGAAGGCCCGTTGGTTAATTAATTGGTGGATCGAGCGGTGGATGAGGAGAGGTCGATTGATTAATTAATTAATTAATTAGCGGGCCGAGCGGTGGATGAGGAGAGCTCGATTAATTAATTAATTAATGGAGGGCTCGAGCGGTGGATGAGGAGTCATCACTTAATTAATTAATTAATTAGCGGGCCGAGTGGTGGATGAGGAGAGATTAATTAATTAATTAATCGAGCGAGCGAGCGGTGGATAAGGAGAGATTGATTAATTAATTAATTAATTAGTGGGCCGAATGGTGGATGAGGAGAGATTAATTAATTAATTAATTAATCGAGCGAGCGAGCGGTGGATGAGGAGAGATTGATTAATTAATTAATTAATTAGTGGGCCGAATGGTGGATGAGGAGAGATTAATTAATTAATTAATCGAGCGAGCGAGCGGTGGATAAGGAGAGATTGATTAATTAATTAATTAATTAGTGGGCCGAATGGTGGATGAGGAGAGATTAATTAATTAATTAATTAATCGAGCGAGCGAGCGGTGGATGAGGAGAGGTGGATTAATTAATTAATTAATTACTCGGCCCGGTGGGGGATGGGAAGGTGAAGTTAATGAATTAATTAATGAACTGGTTGACCGAAGCGGTGGCTGGCGAGGTTAATTAATTAATTAATTGATTAATTAAGTATTTGACCGAGTGGTGGATGAGGGAGTTGGATTGATTAATTAATTAATTCATTGGCCAAGAGGTGGATGAGGGAGACCGATTAATTAATTACTTAATCAAGCAATGGAGGAGAGAGATTGATCCATTAATTAATTAATTAATTAGCTGACCAAGCAGCGGATGAGGGAGATGGATTAATTAATTAATTACTTAATCAAGCTGTGGATGAGGGAGATTGATCGATTCATTAATTAATTAATTAGCTGACCGAGCAGTGGATGAGGGAGATGGATTAATTAATTAATTGCTTGACCGAGTGGTGGATGGGAAGGTGAAGTAATTAATTAATTAATTAAGTAGGCGATCGAGCGGCGGATGAGGGCGCTCGATTCATTAATTAATTAATTGTACGGATGGGTAGATCAATCAATGAATTAATTGATTAGCCAAGCAGTGGATGGGGAGATTGATTAATTAATTAATTAGTTGATCGAGCGGTGGATGTGGAAGTCACTTAATTAATTAACTAGTTGATCGAGCGGCAGGGGGGAAGATTAATTAATTAATTAATAATTTGATCGAGTGGTGGATGAGGAGATCAATCAATCAATCAATTAATTAATTAATAGACTGAGTGGCAATTAAGAAATCCATTAGTTAATTAATTAAAAGGGGTCCCCAGGGAGCCCGTGGCCGACACACAGTGAAAACAATTAAGAAATCAGCTAATTAATCAATTACAGGGGGTCTCTGGGGTGCCCACAGCTGACACACAGTGAAAAATAATTAAGAAATCTGATAATTAATTAATTATAGGGGGTAATTAATCAATTATAGGGGATCTTTGGAAGAGCCTGTGGCAGGCACAAGGTGAAAGTAATTAAGAAATCCTTTAATTAATTAATTAAAGGGGGTCCCCTGGGGAGTCTGTGGCAAACACACAGTGAAAACAAGTCGTCAATTAATTAATTAATTGAGTCCCCTGGCGGGAAAACGGTCGGATTAATTAATTAATTACACAGGTGTCCCTCTGCGTCTCTCTGGGGACCTCGTCGCGGCTCATTAATTAATTCATTAATTAACAGACCCAGGGGACCCGGCAGCAGGTGCACAGCCCTGAAAAACAATCTGAGGGTTAATTAATTAATTAAGAGGTAATTAACAAGGTGGTGGTGGTGGGGGGGGTGTGTCCCTGGGGATGTTGTTGACCAGGTGTAAGGCTCAAAACAATTAATAAGCTCATTAATTAATGGGTCTCTCTAGGGGAAGAGGTTGTTTGGCAAAAACAACCAATTAATTAATTAATTAATTATTGGTCCCCAGGGGGAGCTCATGTTTGGGTGAGTTAATTAATTCATTAAGCCCTGATCGCTTCTTTATCCTCAATAAATTAATTACTGGCTCTACCTTGATCACTTAATTGTCCTTAATTAATTAATTGCAAGCCCTGATCACCCCAATTAATTAATTAACTGCTAGCCCTGATCATTTCTTCCCCCTTAATTAATTGCAAGCCCTGATCACTTCTTCACCCCAAGTAATTAATTAATTGCAAGCCCTGATCACCCTAATTAATTAATTAACTGCTAGCCCTGATCATGTCTTCACCCCAATTAATTAATTACAGGCTCTACCTTGATCAATTATTTGCCCTTAATTAATTAATTGCAAGTCCTTAATTAATTAATTGGAAACCCTGATCATTTCATCCCACTTAATTAATTAATTGCATGATCCCTTCGCCCCAATTAATTAATCCCCAGCCCATGTCTCTTATTTCCCCCTAATTAATTAATTAGGAGCTGCTCTGTGCCCCTCCACCCCCCCCCCAACCAGATTTCGGGGGAAATGGGGGAATTTTGGGGTAAAAACAGGGAATTTTGGGGGGAAATTGGGAGAAATTAGGGAATTTGGGGGGGAAAATAGGAGATTTGGGGGGAAATGAAGGAATTTGGGGGGAATTTGAGGGAATTTCATGAAAATTCAGAAATTTGGGGGGAAATAAGGGAATTTTGGGGGAGTTTGGGGGGAATTTGGAGGAATTAAGGGAATTTGGGGTAAAAATATGGAATTTGGGGTAAGGGGATTTGGGGGGAAATGAGGGAATTTGGAGTAAAATTAGGGAATTTGAAGGGGAAAATGAGGGAATTTGGGGTAAAATGCTGGAATTTGGGGGAAATCAGGGAATTTGGGGGGAATGAAGGAATTTGGGGGCTAATTTGAGGGAGTTTTGAGGGAAAATGAGGGAATTTGGGGAAAAATATGAAGGGATTTGGGGGAAATGAGGGAATTTGGGGTGAAATTAGGGAATTTTGGGGGGTATAAGGGAATTTGTGGGCAAATGAGGAAATTTTGGGGGGAAATGAGGGAATTCTGGGGAAAATTAGGGAATTTTGGGGGGAAATGAGGGAATTGAGAGGCAAATGAGGAGATTTTTGGGGGGAAATGAGGGAATTTTGGGGTAAACTAGGGAATTTTGGGGGGAAATGAGGAAATTTGGGGGCAAATGAGGAGATTTTGGGGGGAAATGAGGGAATTTTGTAGAAATTAAAGTTTCTTGAGTAATATGAAAGAATTTTGGAGGGAAATGAGGGAATTTGGGGGAAATTAAAGGTTTTTTTCAGTAATATGAGAGAATCTTGAAGGGAAATGAGGGAATTTGGGGGAAATTAGGGGATTTTGTGGGGCTTATGAGGGAGTTTTGGGGGGAAATGTGGGAATTCAGGAGAAATTGGGGTGTTTTGGAGGAATATGAAGGAATTTGGGGGGAAATGGGGGGATTTTGAGGGGAAATGAGGGAATTTTGGAGGAAATGAAGGAATTTTTCAGGAACATGAAGAAATTTAGGGGGCGAAATGAGAGAATTGAGGGGGAAATTAGGGGTGAGGCTGGTGGAGTATGGAGGGGGCCTCCAGACACCCGGGGGGTCCCTGCGCCTCCTCTGCAAGGGCTCTGGCTTCGATTTTAGCAACTACTACATGTTGTGGATGCGTCAGGCGCCCGGCGAGGGGCTGCGCTATGTTGGGAGGATCAATGAAGATGGCGGCAGCACCTACTACGCGTCCTCAGTCCAGGGTCGGTTCAGCATCACCAGGGACAACTCCCAGAGCACGGTGACGCTGCAGATGAACAGCCTCAGGGACGACGACACGGCCACCTACTTCTGCGCCAAACGTGCTGCTGGTGGTGCTGGTGGAGGACCCGACCCCTTCCCCATGTCCCCACCTCACTAGAGAACCAGTTTGCCCCATTCCCAACCTCTTTTGACTCATTTTTGAGTGTTTCTGGCCCAAATCTCCCCCAGTTCCCTTCAGAACCCAACTGTGGGGCCTACCGACCCCTTGAGGCCTTTGCCCAACCCTTGGCCATTGGCCTCCAGCTGAGACCGTTTCCCTCCAACCTCAACGTTCTTCATCCCAACCCTCAACTGGTCACCCCAACACTCAACTGGTCACCCCACCCCTCGTCCCTTGGGCCCCTGTCCCAGGCCGGGTGCCGAGGGCTGAGGCTGAGGAGAACCGGGCGCCATTGGGCCAGGGAGGGAGAAGATGGAGGCCGAGGGGTGGGGGGAACAGGCTCAGGGGACTCAGGTCACACGCTTGAGGCCCAAACCACTCCAACTACCACCAGTAGTATCACCAGGGGCTCTGCCACAGAAGTAGGTGGCCGTGTCGTCGTCCCTGAGGCTGTTCATCTGCAGCGTCACCGTGCTCTGGGAGTTGTCCCTGGTGATGGTGAACCGGCCCTTGAACGAGGGCGCGTAGCTGGGGCTGCCACCAGTGTTACCATTCCCCACCATCAACTCCAGTCCCTTCTTGGGTGCTTGTGGCACCCATCCCAAGTAGTTGCTGCTGAAGGTGAAGCCAGAGGCCTTGCAGAGGAGGCGCAGGGACCTCCTGGGTGTCTGGAGGCCCCTCCGGACTCCACCAGCCTCACCCCTTATTTCCCCCCAATTATCTCATGTTTTTCCCATAAATTCCCTCATTTTCTTCCAAAATTCCTTCATTTCCCACCAAATCCCCTCATTTCCTCCAAAATCCTCTTAGTTTCCCAGTCTTGACGCTGGTGGAGTCCGGAGGGGCCCCCAGAGCCAGATTTGCTGCCCTCAAAGGACGAGGACACGGACATGGAGGGTGCTGGTGGGACTGGGCGACTCACTGGTGTCCTTCCTCCTTCCCCAGGGCTGCGGGCGGCCGTGACGCTGGTGGAGTCCGGAGGGGGTCTCCAGACACCCGGGGGGTCCCTGACCCTCGTCTGCAAGGGCTCTGGCTTCACCTTCAGCGACACCGGGATGGTTTGGGCACGTCAGGCACCCGGCAAGGGGCTCGAGTTCGTCGCGAGAATTTACAGCACTGGCAGCAGCACCGACTACGCGCCCTCGGTCAAGGGCCGGTTCACCATCTCCAGGGACAACTCCCAGAGCACGGTGACGCTGCAGATGAACAGCCTCAGGGACGACGACACGGCCACCTACTTCTGCGCCAAACGTGCTACTGGTAGTTATGGTGCTGCTGGTTATGTTGGTGGAGGCCCCGACCCCTTCCCCGTGTCCCCACCTCAGTAGAGAAGAAGTTTGCCCCATTCGCAACCCCTTTTGAGCCATTTTTGAGTGTTTCTGGCCCAAATCTCCCCCAGTTCCCTTCAGAACCCAATGTGGGGCCTACCGACCCCTTGAGGCCTTTGCCCAACCCTTGGCCATTGGCCTCCAGCTGTGACCGTTTCCCTCCAACCTCAACGTTCTTCATCCCAACACTCAACTGGTCACCCCAACACTCAACTGGTCACCCCAACACTCAGCTGGTCCCCCCACCCCTCGTCCCTTGGGCCCCTGTCCCAGGCCGGGTGCCGAGGGCTGAGGCTGAGGAGAACCGGGCGCCATTGGGCCAGGGAGGGAGAAGATGGAGGCCGAGGGGTGGGGGGAACAGGCTCAGGGGACTCAGGCCACACGCTTGAGGCCCAAACCACTCCAACTACCACCAGCACCAGCAGCTTTGGCGCAGAAGTAGGTGGCCGTGTCGTCGTCCCTGAGGCTGTTCATCTGCAGCGTCACCGTGCTCTGGGAGTCGTCCCTGGTGATGGTGAACCGGCCCTCGACCGAGGGCGCGTACTCGGTGCTGCCAAAGCTGTAAATAACTGCGACGTACTCGAGCCCCTTCCCAGGCGCCTGGCGGGCCCAGAATATGTCGATGTAGCTGAAGTCGAAGCCAGAGGCCTTGCAGACGAGGGTCAGGGACCCCCCGGGTGTCTGGAGACCCCCTCCGGACTCCACCAGCGTCACGGCCGCCCGCAGCCCTGGGGAAGGAGGAAGGACACCAGTGAGTCGCCCAGTCCCACCATCAGCACCCTCCATGTCCGTCTCCTCGTCTTTGAGGGGAGCAAATCTGGCTCTGGGGGCCCCTCCGGACTCCACCAGCGTCAGGACTGGAAAACTAAGAGGATTTTGGAGGAATATGAGGGAATTTGTGGGAAAATGAAGGAATTTAGGAGGGAAATGAGGGAATTTATGGGGAAAAAGTTAGAAAATTAGGTGGGAAATAAGGGGTGAGGCTGGTGGAGTCTGGAGGGTTCTCCAGACACCCAGGGGGTCCCTGCCCCTGCTCTGCAAGGCCTCTGGCTTCACCTTTAGCAGCACCCACATGGGGTGGGCACGTCAGGCACCCGGGAAGGGGCTGGAGTGGGTCGGGAGTATTAACAGCGATGGTAGTTACACCAACTACGCGCCCTCGGTCAAGGGCCGGTTCACCATCAGCAGGGACAACTCCCAGAGCACGGTGACGCTGCAGATGAACAGCCTCAGGGACGACGACACGGCCACCTACTACTGCGCCAGAGCCACTAGTACGGGTGGTAGTTGGAGTGGTTTGGGCCTCAAGCGTGTGGCCTGAGTCCCCTGAGCCTGTTCCCCCCACCCCTCGGCCTCCATCTTCTCCCTCTCTGGCCCAATGGCGCCCGGTTCTCCTCAGCCTCAGCCCTCGGCACCCGGCCTGGGACAGGGGCCCAAGGAACAAGTGTTGGGGTGACCAGCTGAGTGTTGGGGTGACCAGCTGAGTGTTGGGGTGACCAGTTGAGTGTTGAGGGGACCAGTTGAGTGTTGGGATGAAGAACGTTGAGGTTGGAGGGAAACGGTCACAGCTGGAGGCCAATGGCCAACGGTTGGGCAAAGGCCTCAAGGGGTCGGTAGGCCCCACAGTTGGGTTCTGAAGGAACCTGGGGGAGATTTGGGCCAGAAACACTCAAAAATGGGTCAAAAGATGTTGAGAATCGGGTAAAGTGTTTCTCTAGGGAGGTGGGGACACGGGGAAGGAGTTGGGGCCACCACCAGCATAACCAGCAGTACCATAACTACCAGCATCCTTGGCGCAGAAGTAGGTGGCCGTGTCGTCGTCCCTGAGGCTGTCCATCTGCAGCGTCACCGTGCTCTGGGAGTTGTCCCTGGTGATGGTGAACCGGCCCTTGACCGAGGGCGCATAGAAGGTGCTGCCACCAGTATCAATACTCCCGACCCACTCCAGCCCCTTCCCTGGTGCCTGACATGGCCAAACCATGTGGGTGCTGCTAAAGGTGAAGCCAGAGCCCTTGCAGAGGAGGGGCAGGGACCCTCCGGGACTCTGGAGACCCCCTCCGGATTCCACCAGTCTCACCCCTTATTTACCCCCAATTATCTCATTTTTTGGCAATAAATTTCCTCATTTTCCTCCAAAATTCCTTCATTTCCTCCAAATTCCTTCATATTCCTCCAAAATCCTCTTAGTTTTCCAGTTGTGACACTGCTGTAGTCCGGAGGGGCCTCCAGCCAGGTTTGCTCCCCTCAAAGGACGAGGACACGGACATGGAGGATGATGATGGTGGGACTGGGCGACTCACTGGTGTCCTTCCTCCTTCCCCAGGGCTGTGGGCGGCCGAGACGCTGGTGGAGTCCGGAGGGGGTCTCCAGACACCCGGGGGGTCCCTGACCCTCGTCTGCAAGGGCTCTGGCTTCACCTTCAGCAGATATGGCATGTTGTGGGCTCGCCAGGCGCCCGGCAAGGGGCTCGAGTACGTCGCAGGTATTGACAGCGATGGCGACACCTACTACGCGCCCTCGGTCAAGGGCCGGTTCACCATCTCCAAGGACAACTCCCAGAGCACGGTGACGCTGCAGATGAACAGCCTCAGGGACGACGACACGGCCACCTACTTCTGCGCCAAAAGTGCTGGTGGTTATGGTGCTGCTGGTTATGTTGCTGGGGGCCCCAACCCCGTCCCCGTATCCCCACATCCCTGGAGAACAAGTGTGCCCCATTCTCAACCTCTTTTGTCCCATTTTTGAGTATTTCTGGCCCAAATCTCCCCCAGTTCCCTTCAGAACCCAACTGTGGGGCCTACCGACCCCTTGAGGCCTTTGCCCAACCCTTGGCCATTGGCCTCCAGCTGTGACCGTTTCCCTCCCACCTCCCTGTGGTCGGGGCGGTTTGGGCCTCAAGCGTGTGGCCTGAGTCCCCTGAGCCTGTTCCCCCCACCCCTCGGCCTCCATCTTCTCCCTCCCTGGCCCAATGGCGCCCGGTTCTCCTCAGCCTCAGCCCTCGGCACCCGGCCTGGGACAGGGGCCCAGGGGACGAGGGGTTGGGGTGACCAGTTGAGTTTTGGGGTGACCACTTGAGTGTTGAGGGGACCAGTTGAGTGTTGGGATGAAGAAGGTTGAGGTTGGAGGGAAACGGTCCCAGCTGGAGGCCAATGGCCAAGGGTTGGGCAAAGGCCTCAAGGGGTCGGTAGGCCCCACATTTGGGTTCTGAAGGGAACTGGGGGAGATTTGGGCCAGAAACACTCAAAAATGGGTCACAAAAGACTGAGAATGGCCCAAGCTTTTTCTCCTGGGTGGTGGGGACACTGTGGCAGGGGCAGGGCCTCCACCAACATCACCATTACTAACATAATTAGTAACACCCTTGGCACAGAAGTAGGTGGCCGTGTCGTCGTCCCTGAGGCTGTTCATCTGCAGCGTCACCGTGCTCTGGGAGTTGTCCTTGGAGAGGGTGAACCGGCCCTCGACCGAGGGTACATAGTAGGTGCTGCCATAGATGTTAATACCTGCGACCACCTCAAGACCCTTGCCGGGTACCTGGCGCATCCATCCCATGAAGCTGCTGCTGAAGTCGAAGCCAGAGGCCTTGCAGAGGAGGCGCAGGGACCCCCCGGGTGTCTGGAGACCCTCTCCGGACTCCACCAGCGTCACGGCCGCCCGCAGCCCTGGGGAAGGAGGAAGGACACCAGTGAGTCGCCCAGTCCCACCAGCACCCTCCATGTCCGTGTCCTCGTCCTTTGAGGGGAGCAAATCTGGCTCTGGAGGCCCCTCCGGACTCCACCAGCATCACAGCCGGGAAATTAAGAGGATTTTGGAGAAATATGAAGGAATTTGGGGGAAAATGAAGGAATTTTGGAGGAAAATGAGGGAATTTATGGGGAAAAAAGTGTGATAATTGGGGATAAATAAGGGGTGAGGCTGGTGGAGTCCGGAGGGGCGTCCAGACACCCGAGGTGTCCCTGTGCCTCCTCTGCAAGGGCTCTGGCTTCACCTTCAGCAGCTACGTAATGGGATGGGTGCCACAAGCACCAAAGAAGGGACTGGAGTTGATGGTGAGGACTGGTGACACTGGTGGCAGCACCGGCTACGCGCCCTCGGTCAAGGGCCGGTTCACCCTCACCAGGGACAACTCCCAGAGCACGGTGACGCTGCAGATGAACAGCCTCAGGGACGACGACACGGCCACCTACTACTGCGCCAGAGCTGGTGGTGGTGGTGGTAGTTGGAGTGGTTGGGGCCTCAAGCGTGTGGCCTGAGTCCCCTGAGCCTGTTCCCCCCACCCCTCGGCCTCCATCTTCTCCCTCCCTGGCCCAATGGCGCCCGGTTCTCCTCAGCCTCAGCCCTCGGCACCCGGCCTGGGACAGGGGCCCAAGGGACAAGTGTTGGGGGGACCAGTTGAGTGTTGGGGTGACCAGTTGAGTGTTGGGATGAAGAACGTTGAGGTTGGAGGGAAACGGTCACAGCTGGAGGCCAATGGCCAAGGGTTGGGCAAAGGCCTCAAGGGGTCGGTAGGCCCCACAGTTGGGTTCTGAAGGGAACTGGGGGAGATTTGGGCCAGAAACACTCAAAAATGGGTCAGAAAAGGCTGAGAATGGGGTAAACTTCTTCTCTAATGAGGTGGGGACACGGGGAAGGGGTCGGGGCCTCCACCAACATAACCAGCAGTAGCATAACTACCAGTAGCTTTGGCACAGTAGTAGGTGGCCGTGTCGTCGTCCCTGAGGCTGTTCATCTGCAGCGTCACCGTGCTCTGGGAGTTGTCCCTGGTGAGGGTGAACCGGCCCTTGACCGAGGACGCGTAGCCGGTGTAACTACCATCGTTGGGAATACTCCCAACCCACTCCAACACCTTCCCAGGTGCCTGATATGCCCAAATCATGTTGGTGCTGCTAAAGGTGAAGCCAGAGCCCTTGCAGAGGAGGGGCAGGGACCCCCCGGGTGTCTGGAGGCCCCTCCAGACTCCACCAGCAATACCCCTTATTTACAGCTCTAATTATCTCATATTTTTCCCATAAATTCCCTCATTTTCCTCCAAAATTCCTTCATTTCCCACCAAATCCCCTC
The DNA here is from genome assembly GCF_964237585.1 of Gallinula chloropus. Taxonomy (NCBI): domain Eukaryota; kingdom Metazoa; phylum Chordata; class Aves; order Gruiformes; family Rallidae; genus Gallinula; species Gallinula chloropus. The sequence goes on along the minus strand of NW_028168190.1, from coordinate 51,076 downwards.
ATATTCCTCCAAAATCCTCTTAGTTTCCGATTTGTGACACTGGAGGAGTCCGGAGGGGCCTCCAGAGCCAGATTTGCTGCCCTCAAAGGACGAGGACACGGACATGGAGGGTGCTGGTGGGACTGGGCGACTCACTGGTGTCCTTCCTCCTTCCCCAGGGCTGTGGGCGGCCGAGACACTGGTGGAGTCCGGAGGGGGTCTCCAGACACCCGGGGGGTCCCTGACCCTCTGGCTTCACCTTCAGCAGCACCAACATGGTTTCGGCATGTCAGGCACCCGGGAAGGGGCTGGAGTGGGTCGGGAGTATTGACAGTGGTGGCAGCACCTGGTACGCGCCCTCGGTCAAGGGCCGATTCACCCTCACCAGGGACACCTCCCAGAGCACGGTGACGCTGCAGATGAACAGCCTCAGGGACGACGACACGGCCACCTACTACTGCGCCAGAGCCACTAGTACGGGTGGTAGTTGGAGTGGTTTGGGCCTCAAGCGTGTGGCCTGAGTCCCCTGAGCCTGTTCCCCCCACCCCTCGGCCTCCATCTTCTCCCTCCCTGGCCCAATGGCGCCCGGTTCTCCTCAGCCTCAGCCCTCGGAACCCGGCCTGGCACAGGGGCCCAAGAGATGAGTGTTGGGGGGACCAGTTGAGTGTTGGGGTGACCAGTTGAGTGTTGGGGTGACCAGTTGAGTGTTGGGGTGACCAGTTGAGTGTTGGGATGAAGAACGTTGAGGTTGGAGGGAAACGGTCACAGCTGGAGGCCAATGGCCAAGGGTTGGGCAAAGGCCTCAAGGGGTCGGTAGGCCCCACAGTTGGGTTCTGAAGGAAACTGGGGGAGATTTGGGCCAGAAACACTCCAAAATGGGTCAAAAGAGGTTGAGAATGGGCCAGACGCTTACTCCAGGGAGGTGGGGACACAGAGATGGGGTTGGGGCCTCCACCAACATTACCAGCATAACTACCAGCAGCTTTGGCGCAGAAGTAGGTGGCCGTGTCGTCGTCCCTGAGGCTGTTCATCTGCAGCGTCACCGTGCTCTGGGAGTTGTCCCTGGTGATGGTGAACCGGCCCTTGACCGAGGGCGCGTAGAAGGTGCTGCCATCAGTGTCAATACGCTGACCCACTCGAGCCCCTTCCCAGGTGCCTGACGTGCCCAAACCATTTCATTGCTGCTGAAGGTGAAGCCAGAGGCCTTGCAGAGGAGGGGCAGGGACACCCCGGGTGTCGGGAGACCCCCTCCGGACTCCACCAGCCTCACCCCTTATTTCCCCCCTAATTATCTCAATTTAATCCCATAAATTCCCTCATTTTCCTCCAAAATTCCTTCATTTCCCCCCAAATTCCTTCATATTCCTCCAAAATCCTCTTAGTTTTCCAGTCGTGACGCTGGTGGAGTCCGGAGGGTCCTCCAGAGCCAGATTTGCTCCCCTCAAAGGACGAGGACACGGACATGGAGGGTGCTGGTGGGACTGGGCGACTCACTGGTGTCCTTCCTCCTTCCCCAGGGCTGCGGGCGGCCGTGACGCTGGTGGAGTCCGGAGGGGGTCTCCAGACACCCGGGGGTCCCTGACCCTCCTCTGCAAGGGCTCTGGCTTCACCTTTAGCAGCTTCTACATGTACTGGGCTCGCCAGGCACCTGGCAAGGGGCTCGAGTTCGTCGCACTTATTAGAAGCGATGGCAGCAGCACCGGCTACGTGCCCTCGGTCAAGGGCCGGTTCACCATCTCCAGGAGCAACTCCCAGAGCACGGTGACGCTGCAGATGAACAGCCTCAGGGACGACGACACGGCCACCTACTACTGCGCCACATCTACTGCTGATGCTACTGGTGGTAGTTGGAGTGGTTTGGGCCTCAAGCGTGTGGCCTGAGTCCCCTGAGCCTGTTCCCCCCACCCCTTGGCCTCCATCTTCTCCCTCCCTGGCCCAATGGCGCCCGGTTCTCCTCAGCCTCAGCCCTCGGCACCCGGCCTGGGACAGGGGCCCAAGGGACAAGAGTTGGGGTGACCAGTTGAGTGTTGGGATGACCAGTTGAGTGTTGGGATGAAGAACGTTGAGGTTGGAGGGAAACGGTCACAGCTGGAGGCCAATGGCCAAGGGTTGGGCAAAGGCCTCAAGGGGTCGGTAGGCCCCACAGTTGGGTTCTGAAGGGAACTGGGGGAGATTTGGGCCAGAAACACTCAAAATTGGGTCAGAAATAGCTGAGAATGGGGCAAAATGGTTCTCCAGGGAGGTGGAGACTTGGGGACGAGGTCAGGGACACAGGCAACACCATCAGCACTACCAGTAGCACCCTTGGCGCAGAAGTAGGTGGCCGTGTCGTCGTCCCTGAGGCTGTTCATCTGCAGCGTCACCGTGCTCTGGGAGTTGTCCCTGGTGAGGGTGAACCGGCCCTTGACCGAGGGCGCGTAGTAGGTGGTGCTGCCATCACTGGTAATAAGTGCGACGTATTCGAGCCCCTTGCCGGGCGCCTGACGTGCCCATCCCATGCTGTAGCTGCTGAAGGTGAAGCCAGAGGCCTTGCAGAGGAGGGTCAGGGACCCCCCGGGTGTCTGGAGACCCCCTCCGGACTCCACCAGCGTCTCGGCCGCCCGCAGCCCTGGGGAAGGAGGAAGGACACCAGTGAGTCGCCCAGTCCCACCAGCACCCTCCATGTCCGTGTCCTCGTCCTTTGAGGGCAGCAAATCTGGCTCTGGGGGCCCCTCCGGACTCCACCAGCGTCACAACTGCAAAAATAAGAGGATTTTGGAGCAATATGAGGGAATTTGGGGGATAATGAAGGAATTTAGGAGGAAAATGAGTGAATTTATGGGAAAAAAATTAGATAATTAGGTGGAAAATAAGGGGTGAGGCTGGTGGAGTCCGGAGGGGCCTCCAGACACCCGGAGGGTGCCTGCCCCTCCTCTGCAAGGCCTCTGGCTTCACCTTTCAGCAGCTACAACATGGTTTGGGCACGTCAGGCACCTGGGAAGGGGCTGGAGTGGGTCAGGAGTATTAACAGCGATGGTAGTTACACCAACTACGCGCCCTCGGTCAAGGGCCGGTTCACCATCTCCAGGGACAACTCCCAGAGCACGGTGACGCTGCAGATGAACAGCCTCAGGGACGATGACACGGCCACCTACTTCTGTGGCAAAGGTGCTACTGGTGGTAGTGCTGGTGGTGTTGCTGGTGGCCCCAACTCCTTCCCCGTGTCCCCACCTCCCTAGAGAACCAGTTTACCCCATTCTCAACATCTTTTGACCCATTTTTGAGTGTTTCTGGCCCAAATCTCCCCCAGTTACCTTCAGAACCCAACTGTGGGGCCTACCGACCCCTTGAGGCCTTTGCCCAACCCTTGGCCATTGGCCTCCAGCTGTGACCGTTTCCCTCCAACCTCAATGTTCTTTATCCCAACACTCAACTGGTCCCCTCAACACTCAAGTGGTCACCCCAACACTCAACTGGTCACCCCAACACTTGTTCCTTGGGCCCTGTCCCAGGCCGGGTGCCGAGGGCTGAGGCTGAGGAGAACCGGGTGTCATTGGGCCAGGGAGGGAGAAGATGGAGGCCGAGGGGTGGGGGGAACAGGCTCAGGGGACTCAGGCCACACGCTTGAGGCCCAAACCACTCCAACTACCACCAGTAGCATCAGCAGTAGATGTGGCGCAGTAGTAGGTGGCCGTGTCACCGTCCCTGAGGCTGTTCATCTGCAGCGTCACCGTGCTCTGGGAGTTGTCCCTGGTGATGGTGAACCGGCCCTTGACCGAGGGCGCGTAGTCGGTGCCGCTGCCACTGCTGCTAATAATTGCGACGTACTCCAGCCCCTTCCCAGGTGCCTGGCGAGCCCACATCATGCTGTTGCTGCTGAGGAAAAAATGAGATAATTAGGGGGGAAATAAGGGGTGAGGCTGGTGAAGTCCAGAGGGGGACTCCAGACACCCGGGGGGTCCCTGCCCCTCCTCTGCAAGGGCTCTGGCTTCACCTTCAGCAGCACCACCATGTACTGGGCTCGCCAGGCGCCTGGCAAGGGGCTCGAGTACGTCGCATATATTAGCACTGGTGGCAGCACCAACTACGCGGCCTCGTTCAAGGGCCGGTTCACCATCTCCAGGGACAACTCCCAGAGCACGGTGACGCTGCAGATGAACAGCCTCAGGGACGACGACACGGCCACCTACTACTGTGCCAAAGAAGGTGGTGCTGCTGGTTATGCTGGTGGTGGCCCCAACTCCTTCCCCGTGTCCCCACCTCCCTAGAGAAACAGTTTACCCGATTCTCAACATCTTTTGACCCATTTTTGAGTGTTTCTGGCCCAAATCTCCCCCTGTTCCCTTCAGAACCCAACTGTGGGGCCTACCGACCCCTTGAGGCCTTTGCCCAACCCTTGGCCATTGGCCTCCAGCTGTGACCGTTTCCCTCCCACCTCAACGTTCTTCATCCCAACACTCAACTGCTCCCCCCAACACTCAACTGGTCACCCCAACACTCAACTGGTCCCCCCAACACTCAACTGGTCCCCTCAACACTCAAGTGGTCCCCCCACCCCTCGCCCCTTGTGCCCCTGTCCCAGGCCGGGTGCCGAGGGCTGAGGCTGAGGAGAACCGGGCGCCATTGGGCCAGGGAGGGAGAAGATGGAGGCCGAGGGGTGGGGGGAACAGGCACAGGGGACTCAGGGCACACGCTTGAGGCCCAAACCACTCCAGCTACCACCAGTAGCTCTGGCGCAGTAGTAAGTGGCCGTGTCACGGTCCCTGAGGCTGTTCATCTGCAGCGTCACCGTGCTCTGGGAGTTGTCCTTGGAGATGGTGAACCGGCCCTTGACCGAGGCCGCGTAGATGGTGCTGCCATAGCTGTAAATACTTGCGACGTACTCGAGCCCCTTGCCAGGTGCCTGTCGAGCCCAGAACATGTCGATGTAGCTGAAGTCGAAGCCAGAGGCCTTGCAGACGAGGGTCAGGGACCCCCCGGGTGTCTGGAGACCCCCTCCGGACTCCACCAGCGTCACGGCCGCCCGCAGCCCTGGGCAAGGAGGAAGGACACCAGTGAGTCGCCCAGTCCCACCAGCACCCTCCATGTCCGTGTCCTCGTCCTTTGAGGGCAGCAAATCTGGCTCTGGGGGCCCTCCGGACTCCACCAGCGTCACAACTGCAAAAATAAGAGGATTTTGGAGCAATATGAGGGAATTTGGGGGATAATGAAGGAATTTAGGAGGAAAATGAGTGAATTTATGGGAAAAATTTAGATAATTAGGGGGAAAATAAGGGGTGAGGCTGGTGGAGTCCGGAGGGGCCTCCAGACACCCGGAGGGTGCCTGCCCCTCCTCTGCAAGGCCTCTGGCTTCACCTTTCAGCAGCTACAACATGGTTTGGGCTCGTCAGGCACCCGGCAAGGGGCTCGAGTTCGTCGCGAGAATTTACAGCACTGGCAGCAGCACCGAGTACGCGCCCTCGGTCAAGGGCCGGTTCACCATCTCCAGGGACAACTCCCAGAGCACGGTGACGCTGCAGATGAACAGCCTCAGGGACGACGACACGGCCACCTACTTCTGTGGCAAAGGTGCTACTAATTATGGTAGTGCTGGAGATGTTGGTGGAGGCCCTGCCCCTGCCACAGTGTCACCACCACCCTGGAGAAAAAGTTTAGGCCATTCTCAGCCTGTTTTGACCCATTTTTGAGTGTTTCTGGCCCAAATCTCCCCCAGTTCCCTTCAGAACCCAACTGTGGGGCCTACCGACCCCTTGAGGCCTTTGCCCAACCCTTGGCCATTGGCCTCCAGCTGTGACCGTTTCCCTCCATCCTCAACATTCTTCATCCCAACACTGAACTGGTCCCCCCAAACCTCACCTGGTCCCCTCAACACTCAACTGGTCACCCCAACACTCAGCTGGTCACCCCAACACTTGTCCCTTGGGCCCCTGACCCAGTCCGGGTGCCGAGGGCTGAGGCTGAGGAGAACCGGGCGCCATTGGGCCAGGGAGGGAGAAGATGGAGGCCGAGGGGTGGGGGGAACAGGCTCAGGGGACTCAGGCCACACGCTTGAGGCCCAAACCACTCCAACTACCACCAGCACCACCAGCTCTGGCGCAGAAGTAGGTGGCCGTGTCGTCGTCCCTGAGGCTGTTCATCCGCAGCGTCACCGTGCTCTGGGAGTTGTCCCTGGTGATGGTGAACCGGCCCTTGACCGAGGGCGCGTACTCAGTGCTGCCATAGCTGTAAATACTTGCGACGTACTCCAGCCCCTTCCCAGGCGCCTGGCGAGCCCAGAACATGTCGATGTAGCTGAAGTCGAAGCCAGAGGCCTTGCAGATGAGGGTCAGGGACCCCCCAGGTGTCTGGAGACCCCCTCCGGACTCCACCAGCGTCACGGCCGCCCGCAGCCCTGGGGAAGGAGGAAGGACACCAGTGAGTCGCCCAGTCCCACCAGCACCCTCCATGTCCGTGTCCTCGTCCTTTGAGGGGAGCAAATCTGGCTTTGGGGGCCCCTCCGGACTCCGTCAGCGTCACGACTGGGAAACTAAGAGGATTTTGGAGGAATATGAGGGAATTTGGTGGGAAATGAAGAAATTTTGGAGGAAAATGAGGGAATTTATGGGAAAAATATGAGATAATTAAGGAGGAAATAAGGGGTGAGGCTGGTGGAGTCCAGAGGGGTCTCCTGACACCCGGGGGGTCCCTGCGCCTCCTCTGCAAGGCCTCTGGCTTCACCTTCAGCAGCACCAACACGGTTTGGGCACGTCAGGCACCCGGGAAGGGGCTGGAGTGGGTCGGGAGTATTAACAGCGATGGTAGTTACACCAACTACGCGCCCTCGGTCAAGGGCCGGTTCACCATCACCAGGGACAACTCCCAGAGCACGGTGACGCTGCAGATGAACAGCCTCAGGGACGACGACACGGCCACCTACTACTGCGCCAGAGCTCCTGCTGGTACTGCTGGTGGTAGTTGGAGTGGTTTGGGCCTCAAGCGTGTGGCCTGAGTCCCCTGAGCCTGTTCCCCCCACCCCTCGGCCTCCATCTTCTCCCTCCCTGGCCCAATGGCGCCCGGTTCTCCTCAGCCTCAGCCCTCGGCACCCAGCCTGGGACAGGGGCCCAAGGGACGAGGGGTGGGGGGACCAGTTGAGTGTTGGGGGGACCAGTTGAGTGTTGGGATGAAGAACGTTGAGGTTGGAGGGAAACGGTCACAGCTGGAGGCCAATGGCCAAGGGTTGGGCAAAGGCCTCAAGGGGTCGGTAGGCCCCACAGTTGGGTTCTGAAGGGAACTGGGGGAGATTTGGGCCAGAAACACTCAAAAATGGGTCAGAAAAGGCTGAGAATGGGGTAAACTGGTTCTCCAGATAGGTGGGGACACGGAAATGGGGTCGGGGCCACCAAGTTCATAATCATTACTATCAGCAGCTGTGGCGCAGAAGTAGGTGGCCGTGTCGTCGTCCCTGAGGCTGTTCATCTGCAGCGTCACCGTGCTCTGGGAGTTGTCCCTGGAGATCCTGAACCGGCCCTGGACTGAGGGCGAGTATTTGGTGCTGCCACCACCGCTGCTAATAAGTGCAACGAACTCGAGCCCCTTCCCAGGCGCCTGCCGAAACCAGGACATGCTGGCGCTGCTGAAGGTGAAGCCAGAGCCCTTGCAGACGAGGGTCAGGGACCCCCCGGGTGTCTGGAGACCCCCTCCGGACTCCACCAGCGTCACGGCCGCCCGCAGCCCTGGGGAAGGAGGAAGGACACCAGTGAGTCGCCCAGTCCCACCAGCACCCTCCATGTCCATGTCCTCGTCCTTTGAGGGGAGCAAATCTGGCTCTGGAGGCCCCTCCGGACTCCACCAGCGTCACGGCTGGAAAACTAAGAGGGTTTTGGAGGAATATGAGGGAATTTGGGGGGAAATGAAGGAATTTTGGAGGAAAATGAGGGAATTTATGGGAAAAATTTGAGATAATTGGGGGTAAATAAGAGGTGAGGCTGGTGGAGTCTGGAGGGGCCTCCTCACACCCGGAGTGACCCTGCGCCTCCTCTGCAAGGCCTCTGGCTTCACCTACAGCAGCGTTGGCATGAGGAGGGTGCCACAAGCACACAGGAAGGGACTGGAGTTGATGGTGGGGACTGGTAATACTGGTGGCAGCCCCAGCTACGCGCCCTCGGTCAAGGGCCGGTTTACCATCACCAGGGACAACTCCCAGAGCACGGTGACGCTGCAGATGAACAGCCTCAGGGACGACGACACGGCCACCTACTACTGTGCCAAAGAAGGTGGTGCTGCTGGTTATGCTGGTGGTGGCCCCAACTCCTTCCCCGTGTCCCCACCTCCCTAGAGAAACAGTTTACCCAATTCTCAACATCTTTTGACCCATTTTTGAGTGTTTCTGGCCCAAATCTCCCCCAGTTCCCTTCAGAACCCAACTGTGGGGCCTTCTGACCCCTTGAGGCCTTTGCCCAGCCCTTGGCCATTGGCCTCCAGCTGTGACCGTTTCCCTCCAACCTCAACATTCTTCATCCCAACACTCAACTGGTCCCCTCAACACTCAACTGGACACCCCAACACTCAACTGGTCCCCCAAAACACAACTGGTCCCCCAACACTTGTCCCTTGGGCCCCTGTCCCAGGCCTGGTGCCGAGGGCTGAGGCTGAGGAGAACCGGGTGCCATTGGGCCAGGGAGGGAGAAGATGGAGGCCGAGGGGTGGGGGGAACAGGCTCAGGGGACTCAGGCCACACGCTTGAGGCCAAAACCACTCCAACTACCACCAGCAGTACCAGCAGGAGCTCTGGCGCAGTAGTAGGTGGCCGTGTCGTCGTCCCTGAGGCTGTTCATCTGCAGCGTCACCGTGCTCTGGGAGTTGTCCCTGGAGATGGTGAACCGGCCCTTGACCGAGGGCGCGTAGCTGGTGAAACTGCCATCGTTGGTAATACTCATGACATACTCCAGCCCCTTCCCAGGAGCCTGACGTAGCCAAACCATGTTGTAGCTGCTGAAGGTGAAGCCAGAGGCCTTGCAGAGGAGGCGCAGGGACCCCCCGGGTGTCTAGAGGCCCCTCTGGACTCCACCAGCCTCACCTCTTATTTCCCCCATAATTATCTCAATTTTTTCCTCATAAATTCCCTCATTTTCCTTCAAAATTCCTTCATTTCCAACCAAATTCCCTCATATTCCTCAAAAATCCTCTTAGTTTTCCAGTTCTGACACTGGTGGAGTCTGGAGGGGTCCCCAGAGCCAGATTTGCTCCCCTCAAAGGACGAGGACACGGACATGGAGGGTGCTGGTGGGACTGGGCGACTCACTGGTGTCCTTCCTCCTTCCCCAGGGCTGCGGGCGGCCGTGACGCTGGTGGAGTCCGGAGGGGGTCTCCAGACACCCGGGGGGTCCCTGACCCTCGTCTGCAAGGCCTCTGGCTTCACCCTCAGCAGCTATGGCATGTTGTGGGCTCGACAGGCACCTGGGAAGGGGCTCGAGTACGTCGCAGGTATTGACAGCGATGGCGACACCTACTACGCGCCCTCGGTCCAGGGCCGGTTCACCATCTCCAAGGACAACTCCCAGAGCACGGTGACGCTGCAGATGAACAGCCTCAGGGACGACGACACGGCCACCTACTACTGCGCCAAGAGTGATACTAGTTATGGTAGTGCTGTTGATATTGGTGGAGGCCCCGCCCCTGCCACCATGTTCCCACCTCCCTGGAGAACAAGTTTACCCCATTCTCAGCATTTTCTGACCCATTTTTGAGTGTTTCTGGCCCAAATCTTCCCCAGTTCCCTTCAGAACCCAACTGTGGGGCCTACCGACCCCTTGAGGCCTTTGCCCAACCCTTGGCCATTGGCCTCCAGCTGTGACCGTTTCCCTCCAAC
>NW_028168190.1:0-41071 GCF_964237585.1 Gallinula chloropus | reverse complement strand
TACCCCATTCTCAGCATTTTCTGACCCATTTTTGAGTGTTTCTGGCCCAAATCTTCCCCAGTTCCCTTCAGAACCCAACTGTGGGGCCTACCGACCCCTTGAGGCCTTTGCCCAACCCTTGGCCATTGGCCTCCAGCTGTGACCGTTTCCCTCCAACCTCAACGTTCTTCATCCCAACACTCAACTGGTCACCCCAACACTCAACTGGTCACCCCAACACTCAGCTGGTCCCCCCACCCCTCGTCCCTTGGGCCCCTGTCCCAGGCCGGGTGCCGAGGGCTGAGGAGAACCGGGCGCCATTGGGCCAGGGAGGGAGAAGATGGAGGCCGAGGGGTGGGGGGAACAGGCTCAGGGGACTCAGGCCACACGCTTGAGGCCCAAACCACTCCAACTACCACCAGCACCAGTAGATCTGGCGCAGAAGTAGGTGGCCGTGTCGTCGTCCCTGAGGCTGTTCATCTGCAGCGTCACCGTGCTCTGGGAGTTGTCCCTGGTGAGGGTGAACCGGCCCTCGACCGAGGGCGCGTACTCGGTGCTGCCAAAGCTGTAAATAACTGCGACGTACTCGAGCCCCTTCCCAGGCGCCTGGCGGGCCCAGAATATGTCGATGTAGCTGAAGTCGAAGCCAGAGGCCTTGCAGACGAGGGTCAGGGACCCCCCGGGTGTCTGGAGACCCCCTCCGGACTCCACCAGCGTCACGGCCGCCCGCAGCCCTGGGGAAGGAGGAAGGACACCAGTGAGTCGCCCAGTCCCACCATCATCACCCTCCATGTCCGTGTCCTCGTCCTTTGAGGGGAGCAAATCTGGCTCTGGGGGCCCCTCTGGACTCCACCAGCATCACGACTGGAAAAATAAGAGCATTGTGGAGGAATATGAGGGAATTTGGGGGGAAATGAAGGATTTTTGGAGGAAAATGAGGGAATTTGCTGGAAAAAAATGAGATAATTAGGGTGGAAATAAGTGGTGAGGCTGGTGGAGTCCGGAGGGGGTCTCCAGGCACCTGGGGGCTCCCTGCGCCTCCTCTGCAAGGCCACTGGCTTCACCTACAGCAGCACCAACATGGCTTTCACAGGCCAGGCTCCTGGGAAGGGGCTGGAGTATGTCATGAGTATTACCAACGATGGCAGCAGCACCGGCTACGCGCCCTCGGTCAAGGGCCGGTTCACCCTCACCAGGGACAACTCCCAGAGCACGATGACGCTGCAGATGAACAGCCTCAGGGACAGTGACACGGCCACCTACTTCTGCGCCAGATCTACTGATGCTGGTGGTAGTTGGAGTGGTTTGGGCCTCAAGCGTGTGGCCTGAGTCCCCTGAGCCTGTTCCCCCCACCCCTCGGCCTCCATCTTCTCCCTCCCTGGCCCAATGGCGCCCGGTTCTCCTCAGCCTCAGCCCTCGGCACCCGGCCTGGGACAGGGGCCCAAGGGACGAGGGAAGGGGAGACCAATTGAGTTTTGGGGTGACCAGTTGAGTGTTGGGATGAAGAACGTTGAGGTTGGAGGGAAACGGTCACAGCTGGAGGCCAATGGCCAAGGGTTGGGGAAAGGCCTCAAGGGGTCGGTAGGCCCCACAGTTGGGTTCTGAAGGGAACTGGGGGAGATTTGGGCCAGAAACACTCCAAAATGGGTCAAAAGAGGTTGAGAATGGGCCAGACCCTTACTCCAGGGATGTGGGGACACAGAGATGGGGTTGGGGCCTCCACCAACATAACCAGCATAACTACCAGCAGCTTTGGCACAGTAGTAGGTGGCCGTGTCGTCGTCCCTGAGCCTGTTCATCTGCAGCGTCACCGTGCTCTGGGAGTTGTCCCTGGTGATGGTGAACCGGCCCTTGACCGAGGGCGCATAGCTGGTGAAACTACCATCGTTGGTAATACTCATGACATACTCCAGCCCCTTCCCAGGAGCCTGACGTAGCCAAACCATGTTGGTGCTGCTGAAGGTGAAGCCAGAGCCCTTGCAGAGGAGGCGCAGGGACCCCCCGGGGGTCTGGAGACCCCCTCCGGACTCCACCATCCTCAACCTTATTTCCCCCCTAAGTATCTCATTTTTTTCCTCATAAATTCCCTCATTTTCCTCCAAAATTCCTTCATTTCCCTCCAAATTCCCTCATATTCCTCCAAAATCCTCTTAGTTTTCCAGTTGTGACACTGGTGGAGTCCGGAGGGGCCCCCAGAGCCAGATTTGCTCCCCTCAAAGACGAGGAGACGGACATGGAGGGTGCTGGTGGGACTGGGCGACTCACTGGTGTCCTTCCTCCTTCCCCAGGGCTGCGGGCGGCCGTGACGCTGGTGGAGTCTGGAGGGGGTCTCCAGACACCCGGGGGGTCCCTGACCCTCGTCTGCAAGGCCTCTGGCTTCGACTTCAGCAGCAGCTTCATGGGATGGATGCGCCAGGCTCCCGGCAAGGGTCTTGAGGTGGTCGCAGGTATTAACATCTATGGCAGCACCTACTATGTACCCTCGGTCGAGGGCCGGTTCACCCTCTCCAAGGACAACTCCCAGAGCACGGTGACGCTGCAGATGAACAGCCTCAGGGATGACGACACGGCCACCTACTTCTGTGCCAAGGGTGCTACTGGTTATGGTAGTGCTGGTGATGTTGGTGGAGGCCCTGCCCCTGCCACAGTGTCACCACCACCCTGGAGAAAAAGTTTAGGCCATTCTCAGCCTTTTCTGACCCATTTTTGAGTGTTTCTGGCCCAAATCTCCCCCAGTTTCCTTCAGAACCCAACTGTGGGGCCTACCGACCCCTTGAGGCCTTTGCCCAGCCCTTGGCCATTGGCCTCCAGCTGTGACCGTTTCCCTCCAACCTCAACGTTCTTCATCCCAACCCTCAACTGGTCACCCCAACACTCAACTGGTCCCCTCAACACTCAACAGGTCACCCCAACATTTGTCCCTTGGGCCCCTGTCCCAGGCCGGGTGCCGAGGGCTGAGGCTGAGGAGAACCGGGCGCCATTGGGCCAGGGAGGGAGAAGATGGAGGCCGAGGGGTGGGGGGAACAGGCTCAGGGGACTCAGGCCACACGCTTGAGGCCCAAACCACTCCAACTACCACCAGTTACTCTGGCGCAGAAGTAGGTGGCCGTGTCGTCGTCCCTGAGGCTGTTCATCTGCAGCGTCACCGTGCTCTGGGAGTTGTCCCTGGTGATGGTGAACCGGCCCTTGACCGAGGCCGCGTAGCTGGTGCTGCTGCCATCACTGGTAATAAATCCGACGTACTCGAACCCCTTCCCGGGTGCCTGGCGAGCCCACAACATGCCAAAGCTGCTGAAGGTGAAGCCAGAGCCCTTGCAGACGAGGGTCAGGGACCCCCCGGGTGTCTGGAGACCCCCTCCGGACTCCACCAGCGTCACGGCCGCCCGCAGCCCTGGGGAAGGAGGAAGGACACCAGTGAGTCGCCCAGTCCCACCAGCACCCTCCATGTCTGTGTCCTCGTCCTTTGAGGGGAGCAAATGTGGCTCTGGGGGCCCCTCTGGACTCCACCAGCATCACGACTGGAAAACTAAGGGGATTTTGGAGGAATATGAGGGAATTTGGGATAAAATGAAGGAATTTAGGAGGAAAATGAGGGAATTTATGGGAAAAAAGTGAGATAATTGGGGGGAAATAAGGGGTGAGGCTGGTGGAGTCTGTTGGGGCCTCCAGACACCCGGGGGGTCCCTGACCCTCGTCTGCAAGGCCTCTGGCTTCACCTTTAGCAGCACCCACATGGTTTGGCAACATCACTCACCCGGGAAGGGGCTGGAGTATGTCATGAGTATTACCAGCGATGGTAGTTACACCAGCTACGCGCCCTCGGTCAAGGGCCATTTCACCATCACCAGGGACAACTCCCAGAGCACGGTGACGCTGCAGATGAACAGCCTCAGGGACGACGACACGGCCACCTACTTCTGCGCCAAAGCTGCTGGTGGTTATACTGGTTATGGTAGTTATGGTGGTGGAGGCTCCGACCCTGTTCCCATGTCCCCACCTCCCTGGAGTAAGAGTCTGGGCCATTCTCAACCTCTTTTGATGCATTTTTGAGTGTTTCTGGCCCAAATCTCCGGACTCAGGCCACACGCTTGAGGCCCAAACCACACCCATTACCACCCGTACTAGTGGCTCTGGCGCAGAAGTAGGTGGCCGTGTCATCGTCCCTGAGGCTGTTCATCTGCAGCGTCACCGTGCTCTGGGAGTTGTCCCTGGTGATGGTGAACCGGCCCTTGACCGAGGGCGCGTAGCTGGTGCTGCCACCAGTGTCACCAGTCCCCACCATCAACTCCAATCCCTTCTTTGGTGCTTGTGGCACCCATCCCATTACGTAGCTGCTGAAGGGGAAGCCAGAGGCCTTGCAGAGGAGGCGCAGGGACCCCCCGGGTGTCTGGACGCCCCTCTGGACTCCACCAGCCTCACCCCTTATTTCCCCCCAATTATCACACGTTTTTACCCATAAATTCCCTCATTTTCCTCCTAAATTCCTTCATTTTCCCCCAAATTCCTTCATATTCCTCCAAAATCCTCTTAGTTTTCCAGTCATGACACTGGTGGAGTCTGGAGGGGCCTCCATAGTCAGATTTGCTGCCCTCAAAGGACGAGGACACGGACATGGAGGGTGCTGGTGGGACTGGGCGACTCACTGGTGTCCTTCCTCCTTCCCCAGGGCTGCGGGCGGCCGTGACGCTGGTGGAGTCCGGAGGGGGTCTCCAGACACCCGGGGGGTCCCTGACCCTCGTCTGCAAGGCCTCTGGCTTCACCTTCAGCTACTCTGACATGTTGTGGGCTCGCCAGGCGCCTGGGAAGGGGCTCGAGTACGTTGCGGTTATTAGCAGCTATGGTGGCACCGAGTACGCGCCCTCGGTCGAGGGCCGGTTCACCATGTCCAGGGATGACTCCCAGAGCACGGTGATGCTGCAGATGAACAGCCTCAGGGACGGTGACACGGCCACCTACTTCTGTGCCAAGGGTGCTACTAATTATGTTAGTGCTGGTGACGTTGGAGGGAAACGGTCACAGCTGGAGGCCAATGGCCAAGGGTTGGGCAAAGGCCTCAAGGGGTCGGTAGGCCCCACAGTTGGGTTCTGAAGGGAACTGGGGGAGATTTGGGCCAGAACCACTCAAAAATGGGTCACAAAAGGCTGAGAATGGCCTAAGATTTTTCTCCAGGGTGGTGGTGACACTGTGGCAGGGGCAGGGCCTCCACCAACATCTCCAGCACTACCATAATTAGTAGCACCTTTGCCACAGAAGTAGGTGGCCGTGTCGTCGTCCCTGAGGCTGTTCATCTGCAGCGTCACCGTGCTCTGGGAGTTGTCCTTGGAGATGGTGAACCGGCCCTTGACCGAGGGCGCGTAGCCGGTGCTGCTGCCAGTGCTGCCAGTCCCCACCACCCACTCCAGTCTCTTCTTGGGTGCTTGTGGCACCCACATCATGGCAAAGTTGCTGAAGGTGAAGCCAGAGGCCTTGCAGAGGAGGGGCAGGGACCCCCCTGTTGTCTGGAGGCCCCTCCGGACCCCACCAGCCTCACCCCTTATTTCCCCCATTATTATCTCATTTATTCCCCCAAAATTCCCTCATTTTCCTCCTAAATTCCTTCATTTCCCGCCAAATGCCCTCATATTCCTCCAAAATCCTCTTAGTTTCCCAGTCGTGACACTGGTGGAGTCCGGAGGGTCCCCCAGAGCCAGATTTGCTGCCCTCAAAGGACGAGGACACGGACATGGAGGGTGCTGGTGGGACTGGGCGACTCACTGGTGTCCTTCCTCCTTCCCCAGGGCTGCGGGCGGCCGTGACGCTGGTGGAGTCCGGAGGGGGTCTCCAGACACCCGGGGGGTCCCTGACCCTCGTCTGCAAGGCCTCTGGCTTCACCCTCAGCAGCTACAGCATGGCTTGGGCACGTCAGGCGCCCGGCAAGGGGCTCGAATACGTCGCACTTATTACCAGTGATGGCAGCACCACCTACTACGCGCCCTCGGTCAAGGGCCGGTTCACCATCACCAGGGACAACTCCCAGAGCACGGTGACGCTGCAGATGAACAGCCTCAGGGACGACGACACGGCCACCTACTTCTGCGCCAAGGGTGCTACTGGTTATGGTAGTGCTGTTGAAGTTGGTGGTGGCCCTGACCCCTTCCCCGTGTCCCCACCTCCCTGGAGAACAAGTTTGCCCCATTCTCAGCCTTTTCTGACCCATTTTTGAGTGTTTCTGGCCCAAATCTCCCCCATTTTCCTTCAGAACCCAACTGTGGGGCCTACTGACCCCTTGAGGCCTTTGCCCAACCCTTGGCCATTGGCCTCCAGCTGTGACCGTTTCCCTCCCACCTCCCCGTGGTCGGAGTGGTTTGGGCCTCAAGCGTGTGGCCTGAGTCCCCTGAGCCTGTTCCCCCCACCCCTCGGCCTCCATCTTCTCCCTCCCTGGCCCAATGGCGCCCGGTTCTCCTCAGCCTCAGCCCTCGGCACCCGGCCTGGGACAGGGGCCCAGGGGACGAGGGGTTGGGGTGACCAGTTGAGTTTTGGGGTGACCACTTGAGTGTTGAGGGGACCAGTTGAGTGTTGGGATGAAGAAGGTTGAGGTTGGAGGGAAACGGTCCCAGCTGGAGGCCAATGGCCAAGGGTTGGGCAAAGGCCTCAAGGGGTCGGTAGGCCCCACATTTGGGTTCTGAAGGGAACTGAGGGAGATTTGGGCCAGAAACACTCAAAAATGGGTCACAAAAGGCTGAGAATGGCCCAAGCTTTTTCTCCTGGGTGGTGGGGACACTGTGGCAGTGGCAGGGCCTCCACCAACATCACCATTACTAACATAATTAGTAACACCCTTGGCACAGAAGTAGGTGGCCGTGTCGTCGTCCCTGAGGCTGTTCATCTGCAGCGTCACCGTGCTCTGGGAGTTGTCCTTGGAGAGGGTGAACCGGCCCTCGACCGAGGGTGCATAGTAGGTGCTGCCATAGATATTAATACCTGCGACCACCTCAAGACCCTTGCCGGGAGCCTGGCGCATCCATCCCATGAAGCTGCTGCTGAAGTCGAAGCCAGAGGCCTTGCAGACGAGGGTCAGGGACCCCCCGGGTGTCTGGAGACCCCCTCCGGACTCCACCAGCGTCACGGCCGCCCGCAGCCCTGGGGAAGGAGGAAGGACACCAGTGAGTCGCCCAGTCCCACCAGCACCCTCCATGTCCGTGTCCTCGTCCTTTGAGGGGAGCAAATCTGGCTCTGGGGGCCCCTCCGGACTCTGTGCCAGAGCCACTAGTACGGGTGGTAGTTGGAGTGGTTTGGGCCTCAAGCGTGTGGCCTGAGTCCGGAGATTTGGGCCAGAAACACTCAAAAATGCATCAGAAGAGGTTGAGAATGGCCCAGACTCTTACTCCAGGGAGGTGGGGACATGGGGACAGGGTCGGAACCTCCACCACCATAACTACCATAACCAGTATAACCACCAGCAGCTTTGGCGCAGAAGTAGGTGGCCGTGTCGTCGTCCCTGAGGCTGTTCATCTGCAGCGTCACCGTGCTCTGGGAGTTGCTCCTGGTGATGGTGAACCGGCCCTTGAACGAGGGCGCGTAGAA
Organism: Gallinula chloropus; assembly: GCF_964237585.1. Lineage (NCBI taxonomy): Eukaryota > Metazoa > Chordata > Aves > Gruiformes > Rallidae > Gallinula > Gallinula chloropus. The sequence continues at coordinate 33,529 of NW_028168190.1, read as the reverse complement.
GGTGCTGCCACCACTGTCAATACGCGCAACCCACTCAAGCCCCTTCCCGGGTGCCTGACGTGCCCAAACCATTTCATTGCTGCTAAAGGTGAAGCCAGAGCCCTTGCAGAGGAGGGTCAGGGACCCTCCGGGTGTCTGGAGCCCCCTCCGGACTCCACCAGCCTCACCCCTTATTTCCCCCTTAATTATCTCATTTTTTTGCCATAAATTCCCTCATTTTCCTTCAAAACTCCTTCATTTCCCCCCAAATTCACTCATATTCCTCCAAAATCCTCTTAGTTTTCCAGTTCTGACACTGGTGGCGTTAGGAGTGGCCCCCCCAGCCACATTTGCTGCCCTCAAAGGACGAGGGCACGGACATGGAGGGTGCTGGTGGGACTGGGCGACTTACTGGTGTCCTTCCTCCTTCCCCAGGGCTGCGGGCGGCCGAGACGCTGGTGGAGTCCGGAGGGGGTCTCCAGACACCCGGAGGGTCCCTGCCCCTCCTCTGCAAGGGCTCTGGCTTCACCTTCAGCGACACCAGCATGGTTTGGGCACGTCAGGCACCCGGCAAGGGGCTCGAGTTCGTCGCGAGAATTTACAGCACTGGCAGCAGCACCGACTACGCGCCCTCGGTCAAGGGCCGGTTCACCATCACCAGGGACAACTCCCAGAGCACGGTGACGCTGCAGATGAACAGCCTCAGGGACGACGACACGGCCACCTACTACTGCGCCAAACGTGCTACTGGTAGTTATGGTGCTGCTGGTTATGTTGGTGGAGGCCCCGACCCCTTCCCCGTGTCCCCACCTCAGTAGAGAAGAAGTTTGCCCCATTCTCAACCCCTTTTGAGCCATTTTTGAGTGTTTCTGGCCCAAATCTCCCCCACTTCCCTTCAGAACCCAACTGTGGGGCCTACCGACCCCTTGAGGCCTTTGCCCAACCCTTGGCCATTGGCCTCCAGCTGTGACCGTTTCCCTCCAACCTCAACGTTCTTCATCCCAACACTCAACTGGTCACCCCAACACTCAACTGGTCACCCCAACACTCAACTGGTCCCCCAACCCCTCGTCCCTTGGGCCCCTGTCCCAGGCCAGGTGCCGAGGGCTGAGGCTGAGGAGAACCGGGTGCCATTGGGCCAGGGAGGGAGAAGATGGAGGCCGAGGGGTGGGGGGAACAGCTCAGGGGACTCAGGCCACACGCTTGAGGCAAAAACCACTCCAACTACCACCAGCAGTACCAGCAGGAGCTCTGGCGCAGTAGTAGGTGGCCGTGTCGTCGTCCCTGAGGCTGTTCATCTGCAGCGTCACCGTGCTCTGGGAGTTGTCCCTGGTGATGGTGAACCGGCCCTTGACCGAGGGCGCGTAGCTGGTGAAACTACCATCGTTGGTAATACTCATGACATACTCCAGCCCCTTCCCAGGTGCCTGACGTAGCCAAACCATGTTGGTGCTGCTGATGGTGAAGCCAGAGCCCTTGCAGAGGAGGGGCAGGGACCCCCCGGGTTTCTGGAGACCCTCCGGACTCCACTATCCTCACCTTATTTCCCCCCTAAGTATCTCATTGTTTTTCCTCCTAAATTCCCTCCATTTTCCTCCAAATTCCTTCATTTCCCTCCAAATTCATTCATATTCCTCCAAAATCCTCTTAGTTTTCCAGTATTGACGCTGGTGGAGTCCGGAGGGGCCTCCAGAGCCAGATTTGCTCCCCTCAAAGGACGAGGACACGGACATGGAGGGTGCTGGTGGGACTGGGCGACTCACTGGTGTCCTTCCTCCTTCCCCAGGGCTGCGGGCGGCCGTGACGCTGGTGGAGTCCGGAGGGGGTCTCCAGACACCCGGGGGGTCCCTGACCCTCCTCTGCAAGGCCTCTGGCTTCAGCTTCAGCAGCTTCAGCATGAACTGGATGCGCCAGTTGCCTGGGAAGGGGTTCGAGTACGTCGGATTTATTACCAGTGATGGCAGCAGCACCGGCTACGCGGCCTCGGTCAAGGGCCGGTTCACCCTCACCAGGGACAACTCCCAGAGCACGGTGACGCTGCAGATGAACAGCCTCAGGGACGGTGACACGGCCACCTACTACTGCACCAAAGGTGCCTATTATAGTTATGATGCTGGTGATCCTGTCCCCGTGTCCTCACATCCCTTGAGAACCAGTTTGCCCCATTCTCAATGTCTTTTGACCCATTTTTGAGTGTTTCTAACCCAAATCTCCCATATTTTCTTCAGAACCCAACTGTGGGGCCTACCGACCCCTTGAGGCCTTTGCCCAACCCTTGGCCATTGGCCTCCAGCTGTGACCGTTTCCCTCCCACCTCAACGTTCTTCATCCCAACACTCAACTGGTCACCCCAACACTCAACTGGTCCCTCCACCCCTTGTCTCTTGGGCCCCTGTGCCAGGCCGGGTGCCGAGGGCTGAGGCTGAGGAGACCGGGCGCCATTGGGCCAGGGAGGGAGAAGATGGCGGCCGAGGGGTGGGGGGAACAGGCTCAGGGGACTCAGGCCACACGCTTGAGGCACAAACCACTCCAACTACCCCTATAACCAGTTAATCTGGCGCAGAAGTAGGTGGCCGTGTCGTCGTCCCTGAGGCTGTCCATCTGCAGCATCACCGTGCTCTGGGAGTTGTCCCTGCTGATGGTGAACCGGCCCTTGACCGAGGGCGCGTAGTTGGTGCTGCTGCCACTGCTGTAAATACTCGCGACGTACTCGAGCCCCTTGCCGGGCGCTTGGCGCATCCATCCCATTCTGGTGCTGCTGAAGGTGAAGCCAGAGCCCTTGCAGACGAGGGTCAGGGACCCCCCGGGTGTCTGGAGACCCCCTCCGGACTCCACCAGCGTCACAGCCGCCCGCAGCCCTGGGGAAGGAGGAAGGACACCAGTGAGTCGCCCAGTCCCACCAGCACCCTCCATGTCCATGTCCTCGTCATTTGAGGGGACCAAATCTGGCTCTGGGAGTCTCAGGGCCCAGGAATGGTCACGTCTGATGGGGCTGGGGAAGGCTGGTGGGCAATGGCCAAGGGTTGGGCAAAGGCCTCAAGGGGTCGGTAGGCCCCACAGTTGGGTTCTGAAGGAATCTGGGGGAGATTTGGGCCAGAAACACTCAAAAATGGGTCAGAAAAGGTTGAGAATGGGGCAAACTTGTTCTCCAGGGAGGTAGGGACACGGGGAAGGGGTCAGGGCCACCAGCAACAGCAACAGCAGTACCATAATAACCAGTATAACCTCTGGCGCAGAAGTAGGTGGCCGTGTCGTCGTCCCTGAGGCTGTTCATCTGCAGCGTCACCGTGCTCTGGGAGTTGTCCTTGGAGATGGTGAACCGGCCCTTGACCGAGGGCGCGTAGTAGGTGTCGCCATCACTATCAATACCTGCGACGTACTCGAGCCCCTTCCCAGGCGCCTGGCGAGCCCACAACATGCCATAGCTGCTGAAGGTGAAGCCAGAGCCCTTGCAGACGAGGGTCAGGGACCCCCCGGGTGTCTGGAGACCCCCTCCGGACTCCACCAGCGTCTCGGCCGCCCGCAGCCCTGGGGAAGGAGGAAGGACACCAGTGAGTCGCCCAGTCCCACCATCATCACCCTCCATGTCCGTGTCCTTGTCCTTTGAGGGGAGCAAATCTGGCTCTGGGGGCCCCTCCGGACTCTGTGCCAGAGCCACTAGTACGGGTGGTAATGGGTGTGGTTTGGGCCTCAAGCGTGTGGCCTGAGTCCGGAGATTTGGGCCAGAAACACTCAAAAATGCATCAGAAGAGGTTGAGAATGGCCCAGACTCTTACTCCAGGGAGGTGGGGACATGGGGACAGGGTCGGAACCTCCACCACCATAACTACCATAACCAGTATAACCACCAGCAGCTTTGGCGCAGAAGTAGGTGGCCGTGTCGTCGTCCCTGAGGCTGTTCATCTGCAGCGTCACCGTGCTCTGGGAGTTGCTCCTGGAGATGGTGAACCGGCCCTGGACCGAGGGCGCGTAGTTGGTGTAACCACCATCGCTGTTAATACTCCCAACCCACTCCAGCCCCTTCCCGGGTGCCTGACGTGCCCACCCCATGTGGGTGCTGCTAAAGGTGAAGCCAGAGGCCTTGCAGAGGAGGGGCAGGGACCCCCCGGGTGTCTGGAGGCCCCTCCGGACTCCACCAGCCTCACCCCTTATTTTCCCCCTAATTATCTAATTTTTTTCCTCATAAATTCCCTCATTTTCCTCCAAAATCCTCTTAGTTTTTGAGTCATGATGCTGGTGGAGTCCGGAGGGGCCCCCAGAGCCAGATTTGCTCCCCTCAAAGGACGAGGACACGGACATGGAGGGTGCTGGTGGGACTGGGCGACTCACTGGTGTCCTTCCTCCTTCCCCAGGGCTGCGGGCGGCCGAGACGCTGGTGGAGTCCGGAGGGGGTCTCCAGACACCCGGGGGGTCCCTGACCCTCGTCTGCAAGGCCTCTGGCTTCACCTTCAGCAGCTTCAGCATGATTTGGGCTCGCCAGGCGCCCGGGAAGGGGCTCGAGTTCGTTGCACTTATTAGAAGCGATGGCAGCAGCACCTACTACGCGTCCTCGGTCAAGGGCCGGTTCACCATCACCAGGGACAACTCCCAGAGCACGGTGACGCTGCAGATGAACAGCCTCAGGGACGACGACACGGCCACCTACTTCTGCACCAAGGGTGCTTATGGTGGTGCTGATGGTGTTGCTGGTGTCCCTGACCCCGTCACCATGTCTCCACCTCCCTGGAGAACCAGTTTGCCCCATTCTCAGCCTTTTCTGACCCATTTTTGAGTATTTCTGGCCCAAATCTCCCCCAGTTCCCTTCAGAACCCAACTGTGGGGCCTACCGACCCCTTGAGGCCTTTGCCCAACCCTTGGCCATTGGCCTCCAGCTGTGACCGTTTCCCTCCAACCTCAACGTTCTTCATCCCAACACTCAACTGGTCCCCTCAACACTCAACTGGTCCCCCCAACACTCATCTCTTGGGCCCCTGTGCCAGGCCGGGTGCCGAGGGCTGAGGCTGAGGAGAACCGGGCGCCATTGGGCCAGGGAGGGAGAAGATGGAGGCCGAGGGGTGGGGGGAACAGGCTCAGGGGACTCAGGCCACACGCTTGAGGCCAAAACCACTCCAACTACCACCAGCACCAGCAGCTTTGGCGCAGAAGTAGGTGGCCGTGTCGTCGTCCCTGAGGCTGTTCATCTGCAGCGTCACCGTGCTCTGGGAGTTGTCCCTGGTGATGGTGAACCGGCCCTTGACCGAGGGCGCGTAGTAGGTGCTGCTGCCAGTGCTGTAAATTCTCGCGACGTACTCGAGCCCCTTGCCGGGCGCCTGGCGAGCCCACATCATGCTGTTGCTGCTGAAGGTGAAGCCAGAGCCCTTGCAGAGGAGGCGCAGGGACCCCCCGGGTGTCTGGAGACCCCCTCCGGACTCCACCAGCGTCACGGCCGCCCGCAGCCCTGGGGAAGGAGGAAGGACACCAGTGAGTCGCCCAGTCCCACCAGCACCCTCCATGTCCGTGTCCTCGTCCTTTGAGGGGAGCAAATCTGGCTTTGGGGGCCCCTCCAGACTCCATCGGCGTCACGGCTGGAAAACTAAGAGGATTTTGGAGGAATATGAGGGAATTTGGGAGGAAAGGAAGGAATTTTTGATAAAAATGAGGGAATTTATGGGAAAAATATGAGATAATAAGGGGGGAAATAAGGGGTGAGGCTGGTGGAGTCCGGAGGGGCCTCCAGACACCCGGAGGGTGCCTGCCCCTACTCTGCAAGGCCTCTGGCTTCACCTTTAGCAGCACCCACATGGCTTGGGCACGTCAGGCACCCGGGAAGGGTCTGGAGTGGGTCGGGAGTATTAACAGCGATGGTAGTTACACCAACTACGCGCCCTCGGTCAAGGGCCGGTTCACCATCACCAGGGACAACTCCCAGAGCACGGTGACGCTGCAGATGAACAGCCTCAGGGACGACGACACGGCCACCTACTACTGTGCCAAAGATGCTACTGGTTATACTGGTTATGGTAGTTATGGTGGTGGACGCTCTGACCCTGTCACCATGTCCCCACCTCCCTGGAGTAAGAGTCTGGGCCATTCTCAACCTCTTCTGATGCATTTTTGAGTGTTTCTGGCCCAAATCTCCGGACTCAGGCCACACGATTGAGGCCCAAACCACTCCAACTACCACCCGTACTAGTGGCTCTGGCACAGAGTCCGGAGGGGCCTCCAGAGCCAGATTTGCTCCCCTCAAAGGAGGAGGACATGGACATGGAGGGTGATGATGGTGGGACTGGGCGACTCACTGGTGTCCTTCCTCCTTCCCCAGGGCTGCGGGCGGCCGAGACGCTGGTGGAGTCCGGAGGGGGTCTCCAGACACCCGGGGGGTCCCTGACCCTCCTCTGCAAGGCCTCTGGCTTCACCTTCAGCAGCTATGGCATGATGTGGGCTTGCCAGGCGCCCGGCAAGGCGCTCGAGTACGTCGGAGGTATTGATAGTGATGGCGACACCTACTACGCGTCTTCGGTCAAGGGCCGGTTCACCATCACCAGGGACAACTCCCAGAGCACGGTGACGCTGCAGATGAACAGCCTCAGGGACGACGACACGGCCACCTACTACTGCGCCAGAGCTGCTGGTGTTTATGGTTATGGTTATGAAGCTGGTGGCCCCAACTCCATCCCCGTGTCCCCACCTTACTAGAGAAGAAGTTTAGGCCATTCTCAGCCTTTTGTGACCCATTTTTGAGTGTTTCTGGCCCAAATCTCCCCCAGTTTCCTTCAGAACCCAACTGTGGGGCCTACCGACCCCTTGAGGCCTTTGCCCAACCCTTGGCCATTGGCCTCCAGCTGTGACCGTTTCCCTCCAACCTCAACGTTCTTCATCCCAACACTCAACTGGTCACCCCAACACTCAACTGGTCACCCCAACACTTGTCCCTTGGGCCCCTGTCCCAGGCCGGGTGCCGAGGGCTGAGGCTGAGGAGAACCGGGTGCCATTGGGCCAGGGAGGGAGAAGATGGAGGCCGAGGGGTGGGGGGAACAGGCTCAGGGGACTCAGGCCACACGCTTGAGGCCCAAACCACTCCAACTACCACCAGCACCAGCAGCTTTGGCGCAGAAGTAGGTGGCCGTGTCGCCGTCCCTGAGGCTGTTCATCTGCAGCGTCACCGTGCTCTGGGAGTTGTCCCTGGTGATGGTGAACCGGCCCTCGACCGAGGGCGCGTACTCGGTGCTGCCATCGCTGTAAATACCTGCAACGTACTCAAGCCCCTTCCCAGGTGCCTGACGTGCCCAAACCATGCCCTTGCTGCTGAAGGTGAAGCCAGAGGCCTTGCAGATGAGGGTCAGGGAACCCCCAGGTGTCTGGAGTCCCCCTCCGGACTCCACCAGCCTCACCCCTTATTTCCCCCCTAATTATCTCATTTTTTTCCTCATAAATTCCCTCATTTTCCTCCAAAATTCCTTCATTTCCTCCAAATTCATTCATATTCCTCCAAAATCCTCTTAGTTTTCCAGTTCTGACACTGGTGGAGTCCAGAGGGTCCCCCAGAGCCAGATTTGCTGCCCTCAAAGGACGAGGACACGGACATGGAGGGTGATGATGGTGGGACTGGGCGACTCACTGGTGTCCTTCCTCCTTCCCCAGGGCTGCGGGCGGCCGTGACACTGGTGGAGTCCGGAGGGGGTCTCCAGACACCCGGGGGGTCCCTGACCCTCGTCTGCAAGGCCTCTGGCTTCACCTTTAGCAGCTTCTACATGTACTGGGCTCGCCAGGCGCCTGGGAAGGGGCTCGAGTATGTCGCAGGTATTAGCACTGGTGGCAGCACCAGCTACGCGCCCTCGGTCAAGGGCCGGTTCACCATCACCAGGGACAACTCCCAGAGCACGGTGACGCTGCAGATGAACAGCCTCAGGGACGACGACACGGCCACCTACTACTGCGCCAAGGATGCTTATGGTGGTAGTGCTGTTGCTGATGCTCGTGGCCCCAACTCCATCGCTGTGTCCCCATCTCCCCGGAGAACAAGTTTGCCCAATTCTCAGCCTTTTCTGACCCATTTTTGAGTGTTTCTGGCCCAAATCTCCCCCAGTTCCCTTCAGAACCCAATGTGGGGCCTACCGACCCCTTGAGGCCTTTGCCCAACCCTTGGCCATTGGCCTCCAGCTGTGACCGTTTCCCTCCATCCTCAACGTTCTTCATCCCAACACTCAACTGGTCCCCCCAACACTCAACTGGTCCCCCCAACACTCAACTGGTCACCCCAACCCCTCGTCCCTTTGTCCCCTGTGCCAGGCCGAGTGCCGAGGGCTGAGGCTGAGGAGAACCGGGCGCCATTGGGCCAGGGAGGGAGAAGATGGAGGCCGAGGGGTGGGGGGAACAGGCTCAGGGGACTCAGGCCACACGCTTGAGGCCCAAACCACTCCAACTACCACCAGCACCAGTAGATCTGGCGCAGAAGTAGGTGGCCGTGTCATCGTCCCTGAGGCTGTTCATCTGCAGCGTCACCGTGCTCTGGGAGTCGTCCCTGGTGATGGTGAACCGGCCCTTGACCGAGGGCGCGTAGTCGGTGCTGCCATAGCTGTAAATACCTGCGACGTACTCGAGCCCCTTCCCAGGCGCCTGGCGGGCCCAGAATATGTCGATGTAGCTGAAGTCGAAGCCAGAGGCCTTGCAGAGGAGGGTCAGGGACCCCCCGGGTGTCTGGAGACCCCCTCCGGACTCCACCAGCGTCACGGCCGCCCGCAGCCCTGGGGAAGGAGGAAGGACACCAGTGAGTCGCCCAGTCCCACCAGCACCCTCCATGTCCGTGTCCTCGTCCTTTGAGGGGAGCAAATCTGGCTCTGGGGCCCCTCCGGACTCCATCAGCGTCACGGCTGGGAAACTAAGAGGATTTTGGAGGAATATGAAGGAATTTGGAGGAAATGAAGGAATTTTGGAGGAAAATGAGGGAATTTATTGGAAAAAAAAGAGAGAATTATGGGGGAAATAAGGGGTGAGGCTGGTGGAGTCCGGAGGGGCCTCCAGACACCCGGGGGGTCCCTGCGCCTCCTCTGCAAGGGCTCTGGCTTCACCTTCAGCAACTTTGGCATGAGGAGGGTGCCACAAGCACGCAAGAAGGGACTGGAGTGGGTGAAGGGGACTGGCAGCACTGGTGGCAGCCCCTGGTACGCGCCCTCGGTCAAGGGCCGGTTCACCATCTCCAGGGACAACTCCCAGAGCACGGTGACGCTGCAGATGAACAGCCTCAGGGACGACGACACGGCCACCTACTTCTGCGCCACATCTACTGCTGATGCTACTGGTGGTAGTTGGAGTAGTTTGTGCCTCAAGCGTGTGGCCTGAGTCCCCTGAGCCTGTTCCCCCCACCCCTCGGCCTCCATCTTCTCCCTCCCTGGCCCAATGGCACCCGGTTCTCCTCAGCCTCAGCCCTCGGCACCCGGCCTGGGACAGGGCCCAAGGAACAAGTGTTGGGGTGACCAGTTGAGTGTTGGGGGGACCAGTTGAGTGTTGGGGTGACCAGTTGAGTGTTGGGATGAAGAACGTTGAGGTGGGAGGGAAACGGTCACAGCTGGAGGCCAATGGCCAAGGGTTGGGCAAAGGCCTCAAGGGGTCGGTAGGCCCCACAGTTGGGTTCTGAAGGGAACTGGGGGAGATTTGGGCCAGAAACACTCAAAAATGGGTCAGAAATAGCTGAGAATGGGGTAAACTGGTTCTCCAGATAGGTGGGGACACGGAAATGGGGTCGGGGCCACCAAGTTCATAATCATTACTATCAGCAGCTGTGGCGCAGTAGTAGGTGGCCGTGTCGTCGTCCCTGAGGCTGTTCATCTGCAGCGTCACCGTGCTCTGGGAGTTGTCCCTGGAGATCCTGAACCGGCCCTGGACTGAGGGCGAGTATTTGGTGCTGCCACCACCGCTGCTAATAAGTGCAACGAGCTCGAGCCCCTTCCCAGGCGCCTGACGAGACCAGGACATGCTGGCGCTGCTGAAGGTGAAGCCAGAGCCCTTGCAGACGAGGGTCAGGGACCCCCCGGGTGTCTGGAGACCCCCTCCGGACTCCACCAGCGTCACGGCCGCCCGCAGCCCTGGGGAAGGAGGAAGGACACCAGTGAGTCGCCCAGTCCCACCAGCACCCTCCATGTCCGTGTCCTCGTCCTTTGAGGGGACCAAATCTGGCTCTGGGGGCCCCTCCAGACTCTACCAGTCTCACCCCTAATTTCCCCCCAAATTCCCTCATGTTTCCCCATAATTCTTTCATTTCCACCCAAAATTCCCTCATATTCCTCAAAATTCACTTATTTCCACAAAATTCCCTCATTTCCACCAAATACTCTCATTTTCCCCAGAAATTACCTCATATTCCTGAAAAAATCCATCATTTCTCCTACTTTCCCTAATTAATCCCTGCAATTCCCTCATATTCCTCTAAATTACCTAATTTTACCACAAATTCCCTCATATTTCTCCCATATTCCTTCATTTCTCCTCAAATTCCCTCATTCCCCTCCAAAATTCCCTCATACTCCTCAAAAATTCCTAATTTTCCCCAAATTCCCTCATATTTTACCCAAAATCCCGCATTTCCCCCCCAAATTCCCTCATATTCCTCAAAAATTCTCTCACTTCCACAATGTTCCCTCATTTCCCCCCACAAATTCCCTCCCTTGCCCCCCAAATTACATCACATTTTCCAGCTGTGACCTCAAGGGCCGAGGGGTCAGGGGACCAGTTGAGTGTTGGGGTGACCAGTTGAGTGTTGGGATGAAGAACGTTGAGGTTGGAGGGAAACGGTCACAGCTGGAGCCCAATGGCCAAGGGTTGGGGAAAGGCCTCAAGGGGTCGGTAGGCCCCACAGTTGGGTTCTGAAGGAAAATATGGGAGATTTGGGCCAGAAACACTCAAAAATGGGTCTAAAGAGGTTGAGAATGGGGCAAACTTGTTCTCCAGGGAGGTGGGGACATGAAGACAGGGTCGGAGCCTCCACTACCATAACTACCATAACTAGTATAACCACCAGCACCCTTGGCGCAGAAGTAGGTGGCCGTGTCGTCGTCCCTGAGGCTGTTCATCTGCAGCGTCACCGTGCTCTGGGAGTTGTCCCTGGTGATGGTGAACCGGCCCTTGACCGAGGGCACGTAGATGGTGCTGCCACCAGTGCTGCCAGTCCCCACCATCAACTCCAGTCCCTTCTTGGGTGCTTGTGGCACCCATCCCATGTAGTTGCTGCTGAAGGTGAAGCCAGAGCCCTTGAAGAGGAGGCGCAGGGACCCCCCGGGTGTCTGGAGGCCCCTCCAGACTCCACCAGCCTCACCCCTTATTTCCCCCATAATTATCTCATTTTTTCCTATAAATTCCCTCATTTTCCTCCAAAATTCCTTCATTTCCCACCAAATTCCTTCATATTCCTCCAAAATCCTCTTAGTTTCCCAGTTGTGACGCTGGTGGAGTCCGGAGGGGCCTCCAGAGCCAGATTTGCTCCCCTCAGAGGACAAGGACACGGACATGGAGGGTGCTGGTGGGACTGGGCGACTCACTGGTGTCCTTCCTCCTTCCCCAGGGCTGCGGGCGGCCGAGACGCTGGTGGAGTCCGGAGGGGGTCTCCAGACACCCGGGGGGTCCCTGACCCTCCTCTGCAAGGCCTCTGGCTTCAGCTTCAGCAGCTTCAGCATGAACTGGATGCGCCAGTTGCCTGGGAAGGGGTTCGAGTACGTCGGATTTATTACCAGTGATGGCAGCAGCACCGGCTACGCGGCCTCGGTCAAGGGCCGGTTCACCCTCACCAGGGACAACTCCCAGAGCACGGTGACGCTGCAGATGAACAGCCTCAGGGACGGTGACACGGCCACCTACTACTGCACCAAAGGTGCCTATTATAGTTATGATGCTGGTGATCCTGTCCCCGTGTCCTCACATCCCTTGAGAACCAGTTTGCCCCATTCTCAATGTCTTTTGACCCATTTTTGAGTGTTTCTAACCCAAATCTCCCATATTTTCCTTCAGAACCCAACTGTGGGGCCTACCGACCCCTTGAGGCCTTTGCCCAACCCTTGGCCATTGGCCTCCAGCTGTGACTGTTTCCCTCCCACCTCAACGTTCTTCATCCCAACACTCAACTGGTCACCCCAACACTCAACTGGTCCCTCCACCCCTTGTCTCTTGGGCCCCTGTGCCAGGCCGGGTGCCGAGGGCTGAGGCTGAGGAGAACCGGGCGCCATTGGGCCAGGGAGGGAGAAGATGGAGGCCGAGGGGTGGGGGGAACAGGCTCAGGGGACTCAGGCCACACGCTTGAGGCACAAACCACTCCAACTACCCCTATAACCAGTTAATCTGGCGCAGAAGTAGGTGGCCGTGTCGTCGTCCCTGAGGCTGTTCATCTGCAGCGTCACCGTGCTCTGGGAGTTGTCCCTGGTGATGGTGAACCGGCCCTTGACCGAGGGCGCGTAGTTGGTGCTGCTGCCACTGCTGTAAATACTCGCGACGTACTCGAGCCCCTTGCCAGGTGCTTGGCGCATCCATCCCATGCTGGTGCTGCTGAAGGTGAAGCCAGAGCCCTTGCAAACGAGGGTCAGGGACCCCCCGGGTGTCTGGAGACCCCCTCCGGACTCCACCAGCGTCACGGCCGCCCGCAGCCCTGGGGAAGGAGGAAGGACACCAGTGAGTCGCCCAGTCCCACCAGCACCCTCCATGTCCATGTCCTCGTCATTTGAGGGGACCAAATCTGGCTCTGGGAGTCTCAGGGCCCAGGAATGGTCACGTCTGATGGGGCTGGGGAAGGCTGGTGGGCAATGGCCAAGGGTTGGGCAAAGGCCTCAAGGGGTCGGTAGGCCCCACAGTTGGGTTCTGAAGGAAAATGGGGGAGATTTGGGCCAAAAAACCTCAAAAATGGGTCAGAAATGGCTGAGAATGGGGCAAACTTGTTCTCCAGGGAGGTGGGGACACGGGGAAGGGGTCAGGGCCACCAGCAACAGCAACAGCAGTACCATAATAACCAGTATAAGCTCTGGCGCAGAAGTAGGTGGCCGTGTCGTCGTCCCTGAGGCTGTTCATCTGCAGCGTCATCGTGCTCTGGGAGTTGTCCCTGGTGATGGTGAACCGGCCCTTGACCGACGGCGCGTAGTAGGTGTCGCCATCACTATCAATACCTGCGACATACTCGAGCCCCTTCCCAGGCGTCTGGCGAGCCCACAACATGCCATAGCTGCTGAGGGTGAAGCCAGAGCCCTTGCAGACGAGGGTCAGGGACCCCCCGGGTGTCTGGAGACCCCCTCCGGACTCCACCAGCGTCACGGCCGCCCGCAGCCCTGGGGAAGGAGGAAGGACACCAGTGAGTCGCCCAGTCCCACCAGCACCCTCCATGTCCGTGTCCTCGTCCTTTGACGGGAGCAAATCTGGCTCTGGAGGCCCCTCCGGACTCCACCAGCGTCACGACTGGGAAACTAAGAGGATTTTGGAGGAATATGAGGGAATTTGGGGGGAAATGAAGGATTTTTGGAGGAAAATGAGGGAATTTATGGGGAAAAAAGTGAGATAATTGGGAGGAAATAAGGGGTGAGGCTGGTGGAATCCGGAGGGGCCTCCAGACACCCGGGGGGGCCCTGCCCCTCCTCTGCAAGGGCTCTGGCTTCACCTTTAGCAGCACCCACATGGTTTGGCAACGTCACTCACCTGGCAAGGGGCTGGAGTGGGTTGGGAGTATTCCCAACGATGGCAGTTACACCGGCGACGCGCCCTCGGTCGAGGGCCGGTTCACCATCACCAGGGACAACTCCCAGAGCACGGTGACGCTGCAGATGAACAGCCTCAGGGACGACGACACGGCCACCTACTTCTGCGCCAGAGCTACTAGTGCTGGTGGTAATTGGAGTGGTTTGGGCCTCAAGCGTGTGGCCTGAGTCCCCTGAGCCTGTTCCCCCCACCCCTCGGCCTCCATCTTCTCCCTCCCTGGCCCAATGGCACCCGGTTCTCCTCAGCCTCAGCCCTCGGCACCCGGCCTGGCACAGGGGCCCAAGGGACAAGTGTTGGGGTGACCAGTTGAGTGTTGGGGTGACCAGTTGAGTGTTGGGATGAAGAACGTTGAGGTTGGAGGGAAACGGTCACAGCTGGAGGCCAATGGCCAAGGGTTGGGCAAAGGCCTCAAGGGGTCGGTAGGCCCCACAGTTGGGTTCTGAAGGGAACTGGGGGAGATTTGGGCCAGAAACACTCAAAAATGAGTCTAAAGAGGTTGAGAATGGGGCAGAGTTGTTCTCCAGGAAGGCAGGAACATGGTGGCGGGGCGGGGCCTCCACCAACATCTCCAGTATAACCATAACTATCAGTACCTTTGGTGCAGTAGTAGGTGGCCGTGTCGTCGTCCCTGAGGCTCTTCATCTGCAGCGTCACCGTGCTCTGGGAGTCGTCCCTGGAGATGGTGAACCGGCCCTTGACCGAGGGCGCGTAGCTGGTGCTGCTGCCACCGCTCCAAATACCCGCGACGAATTCCAGTCCCTTCCCAGGCACCTGGCGAGCCCAAACCATGCTGGTGCTGCTGAAGGTGAAGCCAGAGGCCTTGCAGAGGAGGGTCAGGGACCCCCCGGGTGTCTGGAGACCCCCTCCGGACTCCACCAGCGTCTCGGCCGCCCGCAGCCCTGGGGAAGGAGGAAGGACACCAGTGAGTCGCCCAGTCCCACCATCAGCACCCTCCATGTCCGTGTCCTCGTCCTTTGAGGGCAGAAAATCTGACTATGGAGGACCCTCCGGACTCCACCAGTGTCAGAACTGGAAAACTAAGAGGAATTTGGAGGAATATGAAGGAATTTGGAGGAAATGAAGGAATTTTGGAGGAAAATGAGGAAATTTATTGCAAAAAAATGAGATAATTAGGGTGGAAATAAGGGATGAGGCTGGTGGAGGTCGGAGGGGGTCTCCAGACTCCCTTGGGGTCCCTGCCCCTCCTCTGCAAGGGCTCTGGCTTCACCTTCAGCAGCACCCACATGGTTTGGCCACCTCAGGCACCCAGGAAGCGGCTGGAGTGGGTCGGGAGTATTAGCAGCGATGGTGGTTACACCGAGTACGCGCCCTCGGTCAAGGGCCGGTTCACCATCACCAGGGACAACTCCCAGAGCACGGTGACGCTGCAGATGAACAGCCTCAGGGACGACGACACGGCCACCTACTTCTGCGCCAGATCTACTGGTGCTGGTGGTAGTTGGAGTGGTTTGGGCCTCAAGCGTGTGGCCTGAGTCCCCTGAGCCTGTTCCCCCCACCCCTCGGCCTCCATCTTCTCCCTCCCTGGCCCAATGGCGCCCGGTTCTCCTCAGCCTCAGCCCTCGGCACCCGGCCTGGGACAGGGGCCCAAGGGACGAGGGGTGGGGGGACCAGTTGAGTGTTGAAGGGACCAGTTGAGTGTTGGGGTGACCAGTTGAGTGTTGAGGGAACCAGTTGAGTGTTGAGGGGACCAGTTGAGTGTTGGGGGGACCAGTTGAGTGTTGGGATGAAGAACGTGGAGGTGGGAGGGAAACGGTCACAGCTGGAGGCCAATGGCCAAGGGTTGGGCAAAGGCCTCAAGGGGTCGGTAGGTCCCACAGTTGGGTTCTGAAGGGAACTGGGGGAGATTTGGGCCAGAAACACTCCAAAATGGGACAGAAATAGCTGAGAATGGGGCAAAATGGTTCTCCAGGGAGGTGGGGACATGGGGACGGGGTCAGGGACACCAGCAACACCATCAGCACCACCATAAGCACTCTTGGCGCAGATGTAGGTGGCCGTGTCGTCGTCCCTGAGGCTGTTCATCTGCAGCGTCACCGTGCTCTGGGAGTTGTCCCTGGTGATGGTGAACCGGCCCTTGACCGAGGGCGCGTAGTAGGTGCTGCTGCCATCGCTTCTAATAAGTGCAACGAACTCGAGCCCCTTGCCGGGCGCCTGTCGAGCCCACGTCATGCTGAAGCTGCTGAAGGTGAAGCCAGAGCCCTTGCAGAGGAGGGTCAGGGACCCCCCGGGTGTCTGGAGACCCCCTCCGGACTCCACCAGCGTCACGGCCGCCCGCAGCCCTGGGGAAGGAGGAAGGACACCAGTGAGTCGCCCAGTCCCACCAGCACCCTCCATGTCCGTGTCCTCGTCCTTTGAGGGCAGCAAATCTGGCTCTGGGGGCCCCTCCGGACTCCATCAGCGTCACGGCTGGGAAACTAAGAGGATTTTGGAGGAATATGAGGGAATTTGGGGGGAAATGAAGGAATTTAGGAGTAAAATGAGGGAATTTTGGGGGAAAAAATGAGATAATTAGGGGAGAAATAAAGGGTGAGGCTTGTGGAGTCCAGAGGGGCCTCCAGACACCCGGGGGGTCCCTGCGCCTCCTCTGCAAGGGCTCTGGCTTCACCTTTCACCAGCTATGGCAGCACCGGCTACGCGCCCTCGGTCAAGGGCCGGTTCACCATCTCCAGGAGCAACTCCCAGAGCACGGTGACGCTGCAGATGAACAGCCTCAGGGACGACGACACAGCCACCTACTTCTGCGCCAGAGCCACTAGTACGGGTGGTAGTTGGGGTGCTTGGGCCTCAAGTGTGTGGCCTGAGTCCCCTGAGCCTGTTCCCCCCACCCCTCGGCCTCCATCTTCTCCCTCCCTGGCCCAATGGCGCCCGGTTCTCCTCAGCCTCAGCCCTCGGCACCCGGCCTGGGACAGGGGCCCAAGGGGCGAGGGGTGGGGGGACCAGTTGAGTGTTGGGGTGACCAGTTGAGTGTTGGGGGGACCAGTTGAGTGTTGGGGTGAAGAATGTTGAGGTTGGAGGGAAACGGTCACAGCTGGAGGCCAATGGCCAAGGGTTGGGCAAAGGCCTCAAGGGGTCGGTAGGCCCCACAGTTGGGTTCTGAAGGGAACTGGGGGAGATTTGGGCCAGAAACACTCAAAAATGGGTCAGAAAAGGCTGAGAATGGGGTAAACTGGTTCTCCAGATAGGTGGGGACACGGAAATGGGGTCGGGGCCACCAAGTTCATAATCATTACTATCAGCAGCTGTGGCGCAGAAGTAGGTGGCCGTGTCGTCGTCCCTGAGGCTGTTCATCTGCAGCGTCACCGTGCTCTGGGAGTTGTCCCTGGAGATCCTGAACCGGCCCTGGACTGAGGGCGAGTATTTGGTGCTGCCACCACCGCTGCTAATAAGTGCAACGAACTCGAGCCCCTTCCCAGGCGCCTGCCGAAACCAGGACATGCTGGCGCTGCTGAAGGTGAAGCCAGAGCCCTTGCAGAGGAGGGTCAGGGACCCCCCGGGTGTCTGGAGACCCCCTCCGGACTCCACCAGCGTCTCGGCCGCCCGCAGCCCTGGGGAAGGAGGAAGGACACCAGTGAGTCGCCCAGTCCCACCAGCACCCTCCATGTCCATGTCCTCGTCCTTTGAGGGGAGCAAATCTGGCTCTGGAGGCCCCTCCGGACTCCACCAGCGTCACGGCTGGAAAACTAAGAGGATTTTGGAGGAATATGAGGGAATTTGGGGGGAAATGAAGGAATTTTGGAGGAAAATGAGGGAATTTATGGGAAAAATTTGAGATAATTGGGGGTAAATAAGAGGTGAGGCTGGTGGAGTCTGGAGGGGCCTCCTCACACCCGGAGTGACCCTGCGCCTCCTCTGCAAGGCCTCTGGCTTCACCTACAGCAGCGTTGGCATGAGGAGGGTGCCACAAGCACACAGGAAGGGACTGGAGTTGATGGTGGGGACTGGTAATACTGGTGGCAGCCCCAGCTACGCGCCCTCGGTCAAGGGCCGGTTCACCATCACCAGGGACAACTCCCAGAGCACGGTGACGCTGCAGATGAACAGCCTCAGGGACGACGACACGGCCACCTACTACTGTGCCAAAGAAGGTGGTACTGCTGGTTATGCTGGTGGTGGCCCCAACTCCTTCCCCGTGTCCCCACCTCCCTAGAGAAACAGTTTACCCGATTCTCAACATCTTTTGACCCATTTTTGAGTGTTTCTGGCCCAAATCTCCCCCAGTTCCCTTCAGAACCCAACTGTGGGGCCTACCGACCCCTTGAGGCCTTTGCCCAACCCTTGGCCATTGGCCTCCAGCTGTGACCGTTTCCCTCCAACCTCAACGTTCTTCATCCCAACACTCAACTGGTCACCCCAACACTCAACTGGTCCCCCCAACACTCAACTGGTCCCCCCACCCCTCGTCCCCTGGGCCCCTGTCCCAGGTCGGGTGCCGAGGGCTGAGGCTGAGGAGAACCGGGCGCCATTGGGCCAGGGAGGGAGAAGATGGAGGCCGAGGGGTGGGGGGAACAGGCTCAGGGGACTCAGGCCACACGCTTGAGGCCCAAACCACTCCAACTACCACCAGCAGTACCAGCAGGAGCTCTGGCGCAGTAGTAGGTGGCCGTGTCGTCGTCCCTGAGGCTGTTCATCTGCAGCGTCACCGTGCTCTGGGAGTTGTCCCTGCTGATGGTGAACCGGCCCTTGACCGAGGACGCGTAGCCGGTGTAACTACCATCGTTGGGAATACTCCCAACCCACTCCAGCGCCTTCCCAGGTGCCTGATGTGCCCAAACCATGTTGGTGCTGCTAAAGGTGAAGCCAGAGGCCTTGCAGAGGAGGGGCAGGGACCCCCCGGGTGTCTGGAGGCCCCTCCAGACTCCACCAGCAATACCCCTTATTTACAGCTCTAATTATCTCATATTTTTCCCATAAATTCCCTCATTTCCCTCCAAAATTCCTTCATTTCCCACCAAATCCCCTCATATTCCTCCAAAATTGTCTTATTTTTTTTGATGTGACACTGATGGAGTCCAGAGGGGCCTCCAGAGCCAGATTTGCTCCCCTCAAAGGACGAGGACACGGACATGGAGGGTGCTGGTGGGACTGGGCGACTCACTGGTGTCCTTCCTCCTTCCCCAGGGCTGCGGGCGGCCGTGACGCTGGTGGAGTCCGGAGGGGGTCTCCAGACACCCGGGGGGTCCCTGACCCTCGTCTGCAAGGGCTCTGGCTTCGACTTCAGCAGCTTCAGCATGATTTGGGCTCGCCAGGCGCCCGGGAAGGGGCTCGAGTTCGTCGCACTTATTAGAAGCGATGGCAGCAGCACCTACTACGCGTCCTCGGTCAAGGGCCGGTTCACCATCACCAGGGACAACTCCCAGAGCACGGTGACGCTGCAGATGGACAGCCTCAGGGACGACGACACGGCCACCTACTTCTGCGCCAAGGGTGCTTATGGTGGTGCTGATGGTGTTGCTGGTGTCCCTGACCCCGTCACCATGTCTCCACCTCCCTGGAGAACCAGTTTGCCCCATTCTCAGCCTTTTCTGACCCATTTTTGAGTGTTTCTGGCCCAAATCTCCCCAGGTTTCCTTCAGAACCCAACTGTGGGGCCTACCGACCCCTTGAGGCCTTTGCCCAACCCTTGGCCATTGGCCTCCAGCTGTGACCGTTTCCCTCCAACCTCAACGTTCTTCACCCCAACACTCAACTGGTCACCCCAACACTCAACTGGTCCCCCCACCCCTCGTCCCTTGGGCCCCTGTCCCAGGCCGGGTGCCGAGGGCTGAGGCTGAGGAGAACCGGGCGCCATTGGGCCAGGGAGGGAGAAGATGGAGGCCGAGGGGTGGGGGGAACAGGCTCAGGGGACTCAGGCCACACGCTTGAGGCCCAAACCACTCCGACCACGGGGAGGTGGGAGGGAAACGCTCACAGCTGGAGGCCAAAGGCCAAGGGTTGGGCAAAGGCCTCAAGGGGTCGGTAGGCCCCACAGTTGGGTTCTGAAGGGAACTGGGGGAGATTTGGGCCAGAAACCCTCCAAATTGGGTCAAAAGAGGTTGAGAATGGGGAAGACTTGCTCTCCAGGGAGGTGGGGACACGGCGATGGAGTTGCTGCCACCAGCATCATAACCATAACTACCACCAGTACCCCCTGTGGCGCAGTAGTAGGTGGCCGTGTCGTCGTCCCTGAGGCTGTTCATCTGCAGCGTCACCGTGCTCTGGGAGTTGTCCCTGGTGATGGTGAACCGGCCCTTGACTGAGGGCGCGTAGTAGGTGCTGCCACTGCTGGTAATAAGTGCGATGTACTCGATCCCCTTGCCAGGCGCCTGGCGAGCCCAAACCATGTAAGTGTCGCTGAAGTCGAAGCCAGAGCCCTTGCAGAGGAGGGTCAGGGACCCCCCGGGTGTCTGGAGACCCCCTCCGGACTCCACCAGCGTCACGGCCGCCCGCAGCCCTGGGGAAGGAGGAAGGACACCAGTGAGTCACCCAGTCCCACCACCAACACCCTCCATGTCCGTGTCCTCGTCCTTTGAGGGCAGCAAATCTGCCTCTGGAGGACCCTCCGGACTCCACCAGTGTCACAACTGGAAAACTAAGAGGATTTTGGAGGAATATGAAGGAATTTGGAGGGAAATGAAGGAATTTTGGAGGAAAATGATGGAATTTATGGGATAAAATTGAGATAATTAGGGGGGAAATAAGGGGTGAGGCTGGTGGAGTCCGGAGGGGGACTCCAGACACCCGGGGGGTCCCTGACCCTCGTCTGCAAGGGCTCTGGCTTTACCTTCAGCAGCACCAGCATGGTTTGGCAACGTCACTCACCCAGGAAGGGGCTGGAGTGGGTCGGCGTATTGAGAGTGGTGGCAGCACTGTCTATGCGCCCTCGGTCCAGGGCCGGTTCACCCTCACCAGGGACAACTCCCAGAGCACGGTGACGCTGCAGATGAACAGCCTCAGGGACGACGACATGGCCACCTACTTCTGTGGCAGAGCTCCTGGTGATACTACTGGTGGTAGTTGGAGTGGTTTGGGCCTCAAGCGTGTGGCCTGAGTCCCCTGAGCCTGTTCCCCCCACCCCTCGGCCTCCATCTTCTCCCTCCCTGGCCCAATGGCGCCCGGTTCTCCTCAGCCTCAGCCCTCGGCACCCGGCCTGGGACAGGGGCCCTTGGGACAAGTGTTGGGGTGACCAGTTGAGTGTTGAGGGGACCAGTTGAGTGTTGGGATGAAGAACATTGAGGTGGGAGGGAAACGGTCACAGCTGGAGGCCAATGGCCAAGGGTTGGGCAAAGGCCTCAAGGGGTCGGTAGGCCCCACAGTTGGGTTCTGAAGGGAACTGGGGGAGATTTGGGCCAGAAACACTGAAAAAATGGGTCAAAACAGGCTGAGAATGTGCTAAACTTCTTCTCTACTGAGGTGGGGACATGGGAAAGGGGTCGGGGCCTCCACCAACATAACCAGCACTACCACCAGTAGCACGTTTGGCACAGTAGTAGGTGGCCGTGTCGTCGTCCCTGAGGCTGTTCATCTGCAGCGTCACCGTGCTCTGGGAGTTGCTCCTGGTGATGGTGAACCGGCCCTTGACCGAGGGTGCGTAGTTGGTGTAACTACCACCGCTCCAAATACTCGCAACGAATTCCAGCCCCTTTCCAGGTGCCTGACGTGCCCAAACCATTTCATTGCTGCTGAAGGTGAAGCCAGAGGCCTTGCAGAGGAGGGTCAGGGACCCCCCGGGTGTCTGGAGACCCCCTCCGGACTCCACCAGCGTCACGGCCGCCCGCAGCCCTGGGGAAGGAGGAAGGACACCAGTGAGTCGCCCAGTCCCACCAGCACCCTCCATGTCCGTGTCCTCGTCCTTTGAGGGCAGAAAATCTGACTATGGAGGACCCTCCGGACTCCACCAGCGTCACGACTGGAAAACTAAGAGGATTTTGGAGGAATATGAAGGAATTTGGAGGAAATGAAGGAATTTTGGAGGAAAATGAGGAAATTTATTGCAAAAAAATGAGATAATTAGGGTGGAAATAAGGGATGAGGCTGGTGGAGGTCGGAGGGGGTCTCCAGACTCCCTTGGGGTCCCTGCCCCTCCTCTGCAAGGGCTCTGGCTTCACCTTCAGCAGCACCCACATGGTTTGGCCACCTCAGGCACCCAGGAAGCGGCTGGAGTGGGTCGGGAGTATTAGCAGCGATGGTGGTTACACCGAGTACGCGCCCTCGGTCAAGGGCCGGTTCACCATCACCAGGGACAACTCCCAGAGCACGGTGACGCTGCAGATGAACAGCCTCAGGGACGACGACACGGCCACCTACTTCTGCGCCAGAGCTACTGGTTATAGTGGTAGTTGGAGTGGTTTGGGCCTCAAGCGTGTGGCCTGAGTCCCCTGAGCCTGTTCCCCCCACCCCTCGGCCTCCATCTTCTCCCTCCCTGGCCCAATGGCGCCCGGTTCTCCTCAGCCTCAGCCCTCGGCACCCGGCCTGGGACAGGGGCCCAAGGGACGAGGGGTGGGGGGACCAGTTGAGTGTTGAAGGGACCAGTTGAGTGTTGGGGTGACCAGTTGAGTGTTGAGGGAACCAGTTGAGTGTTGAGGGGACCAGTTGAGTGTTGGGGGGACCAGTTGAGTGTTGGGATGAAGAACGTGGAGGTTGGAGGGAAACGGTCACAGCTGGAGGCCAATGGCCAAGGGTTGGGCAAAGGCCTCAAGGGGTCGGTAGGTCCCACAGTTGGGTTCTGAAGGGAACTGGGGGAGATTTGGGCCAGAAACACTCCAAAATGGGACAGAAATAGCTGAGAATGGGGCAAAATGGTTCTCCAGGGAGGTGGGGACATGGGGACGGGGTCAGGGACACCAGCAACACCATCAGCACCACCATAAGCACTCTTGGCGCAGAAGTAGGTGGCCGTGTCGTCGTCCCTGAGGCTGTTCATCTGCAGCGTCACCGTGCTCTGGGAGTTGTCCCTGGTGATGGTGAACCGGCCCTTGACCGAGGGCGCGTAGTAGGTGCTGCTGCCATCGCTTCTAATAAGTGCAACGAACTCGAGCCCCTTGCCGGGCGCCTGTCGAGCCCACGTCATGCTGAAGCTGCTGAAGGTGAAGCCAGAGCCCTTGCAGAGGAGGGTCAGGGACCCCCCGGGTGTCTGGAGACCCCCTCCGGACTCCACCAGCGTCTCGGCCGCCCGCAGCCCTGGGGAAGGAGGAAGGACACCAGTGAGTCGCCCAGTCCCACCAGCACCCTCCATGTCCGTGTCCTCGTCCTTTGAGGGGAGCAAATCTGGCTCTGGGGGCCCCTCCAGACTCCACCAGCGTCACGACTGGGAAACAAAGAGGATTTTGGAGGAATATGAGGGAATTTTGGGGGAAATGAAGGAATTTTTGAGGAAAATGAGGGAATTTATGGGAAAAATATTAGATAATTAAGGGGTAAATAAGGGGTGAGGCTGGTGGAGTCCGAAGGGGCCTCCAGACACCCAGAGGGGCCCTGCGCCTCCTCTGCAAGGCCTCTGGCTTCACCTTCAGCAGCTACGTAATGGGATGGGTGCCACAAGCAGCCAAGAGGGACTGGAGTGGGTGATGGGGACTGGTGACACTGGTGGCAGCACCTGGTACGCGCCCTCGGTCAAGGGCCGGTTCACCATCACCAGGGACAACTCCCAGAGCACGGTGACGCTGCAGATGAACAGCCTCAGGGACGACGACACGGCCACCTACTTCTGCGCCAGAGCCACTAGTACGGGTGGTAATGGGTGTGGTTTGGGCCTCAAGCGTGTGGCATGAGTCCGGAGATTTGGGCCAGAAACACTCAAAAATGCATCAGAAGAGGTTGAGAATGGCCCAGACTCTTACTCCAGGGAGGTGGGGACATGGGGACAGGGTCGGAGCCTCCACCACCATAACTACCATAACCAGTATAACCAGTAGCATCTTTGGCACAGTAGTAGGTGGCCGTGTCGTCGTCCCTGAGGCTGTTCATCTGCAGCGTCACCGTGCTCTGGGAGTTGTCCCTGGTGATGGTGAACCGGCCCTTGACCGAGGGCGCGTAGCTGGTGAAACTACCATCGTTGGTAATACTCATGACATACTCCAGCCCCTTCCCAGGAGCCTGACGTAGCCAAACCATGTTGTAGCTGCTGAAGGTGAAGCCAGAGCCCTTGCAGAGGAGGCGCAGGGACCCCCCGGGTGTCTGGAGGCCCCTCTGGACTCCACCAGCCTCACCTCTTATTTCCCCCATAATTATCTCAATTTTTTCCTCATAAATTCCCTCATTTTCCTTCAAAATTCCTTCATTTCCAACCAAATTCCCTCATATTCCTCCAAAATCCTCTTAGTTTTCCAGTTCTGACACTGGTGGAGTCTGGAGGGGCCTCCAGAGGCAGATTTTCTGCCCTCAAAGGACGAGGACACGGACATGGAGGATGATGATGGTGGGACTGGGCGACTCACTGGTGTCCTTCCTCCTTCCCCAGGGCTGCGGGCGGCCGTGACGCTGGTGGAGTCTGGAGGGGGTCTCCAGACACCCGGGGGGGTCCCTGCCCCTCCCCTGCAAGGCCTCTGGCTTCACCTTCAGCAGCACCACCATGTACTGGGCTCGCCAGGCGCCTGGCAAGGGGCTCGAGTACGTTGCATATATTGGCACTGGTGGCAGCACCGAGTACGCGCCCTCGGTCAAGGGCCGGTTCACCATCACCAGGAGCAACTCCCAGAGCACGGTGACGCTGCAGATGAACAGCCTCAGGGACGACGACACGGCCACCTACTACTGCGCCAAAGAAGGTGGTGCTGCTGGTTATGCTGGTGGTGGCCCCAACTCCTTCCCCATGTCCCCACCTCCCTAGAGAACCAGTTTGCCCCATTCCCAACCTCTTTTGACTCATTTTTGAGTGTTTCTGGCCCATATCTCCCCCAGTTCCCTTCAGAACCCAACTGTGGGGCCTACCGACCCCTTGAGGCCTTTGCCCAACCCTTGGCCATTGGCCTCCAGCTGTGACCATTTCCCTCCAACCTCAACGTTCTTCATCCCAACACTCAACTGGTCACCCCAACACTCAACTGGTCCCTCCACCCCTTGTCTCTTGGGCCCCTGTCCCAGGCCGGGTGCCGAGGGCTGAGGCTGAGGAGAACCGGGCGCCATTGGGCCAGGGAGGAAGAAGATGGAGGCCGAGGGGTGGGGGGAACAGGCTCAGGGGACTCAGGCCACACGCTTGAGGCCCAAACCACTCCAACTACCACCAGTAGTATCACCAGGAGCTCTGGTGCAGTAGTAGGTGGCCGTGTCGTCGTCCCTGAGGCTGTTCATCTGCAGCGTCACCGTGCTCTGGGAGTTGTCCCTGGAGATGGTGAACCGGCCCTTGAACGAGGGCGCGTAGCTGGGGCTGCCACCAGTGTTACCAGTCCCCACCATCAACTCCAGTCCCTTCTTGGGTGCTTGTGGCACCCATCCCATGTAGTTGCTGCTGAAGGTGAAGCCAGAGGCCTTGCAGAGGAGGCGCAGGGACCCCCTGGGTGTCTGGAGGCCCCTCCGGACTCCACCAGCATCACCCCTTATTTCCACCCTAATTATCTCAATTTTATCCCATAAATTCCCTCATTTTCCTCAAAAATTCCTTCATTTCCCTCCAAATTCCTTCATATTCCTCCAAAATCCTCTTAGTTTTCCAGTTCTGACACTGGTGGAGTCCGGAGGGTCCTCCAGAGCCAGATTTGCTGCCCTCAAAGGACGAGGACACGGACATGGAGGGTGCTGGTGGGACTGGGCGACTCACTGGTGTCCTTCCTCCTTCCCCAGGGCTGCGGGCGGCCGTGACGCTGGTGGAGTCCGGAGGGGGTCTCCAGACACCCGGGGGGTCCCTGACCCTCGTCTGCAAGGCCTCTGGCTTCACCTTTAGCAGCTTCTACATGTACTGGGCTCGCCAGGCGCCTGGGAAGGGGCTCGAGTACGTCGCATATATTAGCACTGGCAGCAGCACCAGCTACGCGCCCTCGGTCCAGGGCCGGTTCACCATCACCAGGGACAACTCCCAGAGCACGGTGACGCTGCAGATGAGCAGCCTCAGGGACGACGACACGGCCACCTACTTCTGTGGCAAAGGTGCTACTGGTGGTAGTGCTGGTGGTGTTGCTGGTGGCCCCAACTCCTCTCCCGTGTCCCCACCTCCCTAGAAAACCAGTTTACCCCATTCTCAACCCCTTTTGACCCATTTTTGACTGTTTCTGGCCCAAATCTCCCCCAGTTCCCTTCAGAACCCAACTGTGGGGCCTACCGACCCCTTGAGGCCTTTGCCCAAACCTTGGCCATTGGCCTCCAGCTGTGACCGTTTCCCGCCCACCTCCCCGTGGTCGGAGTGGTTTGGGCCTCAAGCGTGTGGCCTGAGTCCCCTGAGCCTGTTCCCCCCACCCCTCGGCCTCCATCTTCTCCCTCCCTGGCCCAGTGGCGCCCGGTTCTCCTCAGCCTCAGCCCTCGGCACCCGGCCTGGGACAGGGGCCCAAGGGACGAGGTGTGGGGGGACCAGCTGAGTGTTGGGGTGACCAGTTGAGTGTTGAGGGGACCAGTTGAGTGTTGGGGTGACCAGCTGAGTGTTGGGATGAAGAACGTTGAGGTTGTAGGGAAACGGTCCCAGCTGGAGGCCAATGACCAAGGGTTGGGCAAAGGCCTCAAGGAGTCGGTAGGCCCCACAGTTGGGTTCTGAAGGGAAGTGGGGGAGATTTGGGCCAGAAACACTCAAAAATGGGTCAGAATAGCTGAGAATGGGGCAAACTTGTTCTCCAGGGAGGTGGGGACACGAGGAAGGGGTCAGGGCCACCAGCAACAGCACCAGCACTGCCAGTAGCACCTTTGGCGCAGAAGTAGGTGGCCGTGTCACCGTCCCTGAGGCTGTTCATCTGCAGTGTCACCGTGCTCTGGGAGTTGTCCCTGGAGATGGTGAACCGGCCCTTGACCGAGGGCGCGTAGATGGTGCTGCTGCCACTGCTGTAAATAAGTGCGACGTACTCGAGCCCCTTGCCGGGCCCCTGGCGAGCCCACAACATGCCATATCTGCTGAAGGTGAAGCCAGAGGCCTTGCAGACGAGGGTCAGGGACCCCCCGGGTGTCTGGAGACCCCCTCCGGACTCCACCAGCGTCCCGGCCGCCCGCAGCCCTGGGGAAGAAGGAAGGACACCAGTGAGTCGCCCAGTCCCACCATCAGCACCCTCCATGTCCGTGTCCTCGTCCTTTGAGGGCAGCAAATCTAATAGACTCAATTATTAGCCCTAATGAGGCCATTATTAGCTCTAATGAGGACATTATTAGCCCTAATGAGGACATTATTAGCCCTAGTTTCTAGAGGAGGGTGAGTAAACTGCATTTTTAGGCCTAATCAACTCAATTATTAGCCCTAATAAGGTAATTATTAGCCCTAATGAGGTTATTATTAGCCCTAATGAGGTCATTATTAGGCCTAGTTCCTGGAGGAGGACAAGGAAACTGCATTTTTAGGCCTAATAAACTCATTATTAGCCCTAATGAGGTAATTATTAGGCCTAATAATCTTATTATTATCCCTAATGAGGTAATTATTAGCCATAATCAGGCAATTATTAGCGCTAATGAGGTACTTATTAGCCCTAGTTTCTGGAGGAGGACAAGGAAACTTTATTTTTAGGCCTAATAAACTCATTTTTAGCACTAATGAGGTAATTATTAGCCCTAATGAGGTCTTTATTAGCCCTAATGAGGTACTTATTAGCCCTAGTTTCTGGAGGACGACAAGGAAACTGCATTTTCAGGCCTAATAAACTCAATTATTAGCCCTAATGACCTAATTATTAGCCCTAGTTTCTGGAGGAGGACAAGGAAACTGCATTTTCAGGCCTAATAAACCTAATTATTAGCCCTAATGAGGTAAATATTAGCAATAATTTCTGGAGGAGGACAAGGAAACTGCATTTTCAGGCCTAATAAACTCAATTATTAGCCCTAATGACCTAATTATTAGCCCTAGTTTATCGGGGGGAGGGATATATGTAACTATAGGCCCGGAGAGGCTTAGTTATTAGCACTAATTAGCTAATTATTGGTACTAACATAGGAGAGGAAGGGGATTAATTAAATTATAATACCTAATTACCCTTAATTGTGGTGGGGGGTGTAAACCTAGTTATTATTACACAGTTATTAGGCTTAATAGAGTAAATTATGAGCCCTAATGAGCTAATTATTAGCTCTATTAGGGCTAATTATTAGGTTTAACATTGGAGGTGCAAGGGTTAATTAAATTATAAACCCTAATTAGGCTTAATTGTGGTGGGGGATATAAAAATAATCATTATTATGCAGTTATTAGGCCAAATAGAGCTAAATAGGAGCCCTAATAGTGCCAATTATTAGCCCTAATAGAGCTAATAATGATAATTATTAGCCCCGATTCAGCGCAGGAGAGGGTATTAATTAAGTTATAAGGTATTAATTGTAAGCTTTAACTGTGGAAGCGGGAAATAGGTTGAACTAGGAGGCTTTATTAATGGAATTATCGGAACTATTAGTTCTAATTAGCGCTAATTGGGGTAATTTTGGGCCCGAAACCCAGGTGCCCGAGAGCAGCAGCTGCCTGAAAGCAGAGGCGGGGCCAGATTTTGGGGTGGAAAAGGCCCTTTTTGGGGGGTTTCGGGGCTATTAGTGATTAATTAGGCGGCTTTCGAGGCTATTAGTGATTAATTAGTTGGCGTTTCGGGGTTATTAATAATTATTGGGGGGGTTTCGGGGTTATTAGCGGCTATTTTGGGAGTTTCCCACCTGTTATTAATCGCTTTCCGGGTTCGCCCCCTCGTTGATTAAGTTCCTTTCGGTATCAGCAGCTGTTTATTAGTCTTATTAATCTGATTATTTCCATTGTTATCTCAATTATCCCCATTATTACCACTAATATTCCCATTATTGTTCCTATTATTTCCATTATTAATCCTATTATTCCCATAATTATTAATATTCCTATTATTTCCATTATTAGTGCTAATGTTCCCATTATATCTATTAATATTTTCATTACTATTCCTATTATTTCCCTTATTATCCCTAATATTTCCCTTATTATCCCTAATATTTCCCTTATTATCCCTAATATTTCCACAATTCCTCCTATTCCTTTATTATTTCCATCATTATTTCGATTATTTCCATTACTATTCCTATTATTTCTCTTATTTCTATTATTTTGATTATTATTCCTAATATTCCCATTATTATTCCTACCATTTCCCTTATTATTCCAATTATTTCCCCTAATATTCTTACTATTTCTTTACTATTCCTATTATTTACCTTATTATTCCTTTTATTTCCTTTATTAATCCAATTATATTCCTTAATAATCCTATTATTTCCTTATTAATCCAATTATTTCTGTCATTATTCCAATTATTTCCCTTATTATTCCTATTATTTCCCTATTATTCTTATTATTTCCTTATTATTCTTATTATTTCTCTTAATATTCCAATTATTACCCTTAATTTTCTATTTATTTCCTTTATTATTCCTATTATTTCCTTTATTACTCCTTTTATTTCCTTATTAATCCAACTATTCCCCTTATTATTCCAATTATTTCCATTATTACTCCTATTATTCCCATTAATATTCTTATTTTTCCCACTAATATCCCACTTATCCCCACTGTTATCCCTAATATCACTCTTATTAATGATTTTTCCCACTCCCCATTTGAATTTCTCATTATTCCCAATATTTTTCAGCTGCAAAATTTTCAAACTTTGAATTTTTTTGAATTTAAAATTTAAAATTTCATTAAAAAATAGTTTTAAATTTTAATTTTTAAATTTCCTAATCGTTGGAACCATTCATATTTCACTATTAATTACTAATACCATTAATAACCTGCCTCCTTTTAATCCTTTCACTTTAATTTTAAAGCTTTTCAGATTTCAAAATTTCCCCTGAAAAATTTGAAATTTGAAATTTTCACCAGAATTTTAAAATGTTTTAATTTCTCCCCTTGATTATTTTTCCCTTATTAATAAAATTATTAACACCTTTATTCCTAATATCCTTCTTAATAATCCCCCTGGTACTATTATCAGACCCTCTCAAGATTTTGAAATTTGAAATTTCAAATATTCCCCCATGAAAAATTCCCAAATTTGAGAATTTTCAATTCTGAAGCAGCTCCTGGACCATCGCTGTTAATATTTGTATTAATAACACTTTCACTTTCACTTCTAATAATTTAATCGATTTTTTATTTAATAAAACTTTTTAAAATTTCAAATTTGTAATTTTTCGAGATTTTCAAATTTCTATTTCAAATTTCACATTTGAAATTTCCCCAAAACTTCCTCTTTCCCCCACTATTAATCTTTATTAATGCCTAATAACATTCTTTTTCTTATTCTCCTTAATACCCTTTAATAAAATCAGGGAGAAATTTCAAATTTGAAGATTTTTTTCCCATTTCAAATTTTTATAAATTCTGAAATTTCCCATTTTCAGCAGTTTTAATTTCACAGTATCAATTTTTAATGCTTAATAACCTCGTTTCATCACCCCCATTAATATCTTATTTCTAATATTTCACTTTCCCTTTTAATTAAGCAACGTTTCAACCTTGAGAATTTCAAATTTCCAATTTCCAAATTTCAAATTTCAGCTTTTCAAGTTGTATTTTTCACCTTGAAAATAATTCTTAATAATCATTTATTAACCTCATTAATATGATTACTCCTAATATTTTTACTATTTTTAAAATTCCAAATTTAAGTCTAAACCAGAAAATTTTGAATTCTTCCAAATTTTCAAATTTCAAATATTTTCCCCCAATTTTTTTTCTCCTTGGGATCTTTCCCACCCTCCCTCTTATTATTCCTAATATCATCTCTAATATTATTCCTAATATCCATCTATTTAATAATTTAATTTCAAAATGTCAAGATTTCCATTTTCAAAATTTCAAAATTTCAAATTTCAAAATTTCAAAATTTCGAAATTTCAAAATTTCAAAATTTCAAAATTGAAATTTCCCCCTTGAATTGGGACTTGGGGCCTCTGGTGGGTTCTCCCCCCTGGGTTAATTAGTGCTGTTAATTAGGAGTGGGTAATTAAGGGCTGGTGGGATGGGGCTGGGATGTTGGGGGGGGGGACACACACACAGGGGGTGAATCAATGGACGTTCAATGGGGTTGAATGAGACTTAATGAGACTTAATGGGATTTAATGAGATTTAATGAAATAAAGTGAAATTCAATGGAATTCAATGAAATTCAACGAAATTCAATGAAATTGGAAGGAAAGAAAATGAGTTAAATGAAAGGAAAAGGAAAGGAAATGGAATTAAAGAGAAATAAAGAGAAATAATGTGAATTAAAGTGAATTAAAGAGAAATAAAGAGAAATAATGTGAATTAAAGTGAATTAAAGAGAAATAAAGTGATTTAAAGTGATTTAAAGAGAATTAAAGTGAATTAAAGTGAAATAAAATAAAATAATAAAATAAAATAAAAATAAATTAAATTAAAATAAATTAAATTAAAATGAAGGAAAAGAAAATGAAATGAAATGAATTAAAATGTAATAAAGTGAAATAAATGGAGATAAAATAAATAGAAATAAAATAAAATTCTATTGAATTAACTTGGGAGGAAAGAAAATCAATTAAATTAAAATTAAGATTAAGAAAATCAATTAAATTAAAAGAAAAGGAAATTAAATGAAATTAATTAAATTGAAAAATTAAATATATTAAAATAATAAAATAAAATATAGTAAAATAAAATGCTAAGTAATTTATAAATAATTTAATAAATAATAATTTATAAATAAATCATTCAATAATTAAATAATAAATAAAATATTTAACAAATTAAATTTTTATAAAGTGAAATTAAATGAAATTAAATAAAATTAAAGGAAAGGAAAGGAAATGAATTCAAGTGGAATAAAATAAAGTGAAATGAAAGAAAATGACATAAAATAAAATAAAATAAAATAAAATAAAATAAAATAAAATAAAATAAAATAAAATAAAATAAAATTAAAGAAATTGGAAGGAAAGGGAATGAATGAAATGAAATTCATTCATTCAAGTGGAATAAAGTGAATTAAAGAAACTAAACTCAGCTCCATTAAAATGAAAGAAAGGGAAATAAGAAGAAAGGAAGGGCAAATAATGATGTTTAAATGAATGAAAATCAAATAGTTAAAAGAAATTAAGAAAATATTGATTAAAATAAATTTAATTAAAATGAAATGAATTAAAGTGAAATTAAAAGTAATTAAATTAAAATTAAAATTGAAGTGAAATTAAAAATTAAATTAAAATTAAATTGAAATTAAAAATTAAAATTAAAATTCAAAAATTAATTAAATATTACTTAAATAATTTAAAATTTATCAAAATTAATTAATTAAATTAATGGGAGAGAAAGAAAGAGAGGAAATTCAATCAAATCCAATCAAATTACTGGGGATTAAAATGAAATTAATGGGGAGAAAGTGAAAGAGAAAAGAAAATAGAAGAAATTCAAATAGAATAAACTAAAATAAAAGGGAATAAAATAGAATAAAATTAGAAGAGAGTAAATTAAAGTAGAATAAAATAGAATAAAATAGAAGAAATTAAAATAGAATAAAATAAAATAGAATAAAATAAAATAGAATAAAATAAAATAGAATAAAATAAAATAGAATAAAATAAAATAGAAGAAATTAAAATAAAATAGAAGAAATTAAAATAAAATAAAATAAAATAAAATAAAATAAAATAGAAGAAATTAAAATAAAATAAAATAAAATAAAATAAAATAAAATAAAATAAAATAAAATAAAATAAAATAAAATAAAATGAACTGGAGGGAAATTTAATGGAGGAAAAGAAAATCTAAACTGGATTTAAATAAATTAAGTAATAAAATAGTGAGATAAAATAAAGTAAGATTATAGAAATTTAATGGAGTTGAAGTGGAAAAAATGAAATAAAATTAAAATAAAAGGAAATTAAAGGAAATTAAATGAAATTAAATGAAATTACATGAAATTAAATCAAATTACATGAAATTAAATCAAATTAAATGAAATTAAATTGAATAAAAGTAAATGAAATGGAATAAAATTAACTGAAATGGAATAAAATTAAATGAAATTACAGGAAATTAAATGAAATTAAATGAAATGGAATAAAGTTACATGAAATTAAATAAAATTAACTGAAATTACATAAAATTAAATAAAATTACATGAAATTAAATAAAATTAAATGAAATTACATGAAATTAAATAAAATTAAATGAAATTAAATAAAATTAAATGAAATTACATGAAATTAAATAAAATTAAATGAAATTAAATGAAATTTAAGGAAATTAAATGAAATTTAATGAAATTAAATGAAATTTAATGAAATTAAATGAAATTTAATAAGATGAAGTGAAATGAAGTGAAATTCAATAAAATTAAAGGAAAGAACTGGAGTTGAAATATAAGAAAATGGAAAGAAAAGACACAGAAATTAATTAATTTGAAATGAAATCAAGTTGATGAGAAGGAAATTAATTGAAATTAAGCGAAATTAAAGGGAATCAAAGGGATTGAAGTCGATTAAAAGGAAATAACGTCAAAAGAGTGAGGAGGAGAGGAAAGGAAGTGAAGTGAGGCGGGATAGGAAAATGAAGTGGAGTGGGGTGAAGTGGATTGAGGGGGTTTGATGCGAATTAGAAGGGAAGAAAAGGAAGATTAATGGAAATAAAGCGAATTAAATATTAAATAAAGTGAAATAAAAGGCAACAAAAGGAAACAGGAGGAAGGAAAATGGATTAAAACGAAAGGAAGCGAATTAAAACCAATTAATAAAATGCAATGAAGCGATTTAGCGTGA